>NC_051176.1:195992971-196292971 GCF_013339695.2 Rhipicephalus sanguineus
CTGATAAAGTTTAGTTGAAAGTTAGCGCTTGTGTGCGTCCTTTGTGTTGCTTCCGCGCTATTACGATTCTGATCATGGAGCACCAACTAGCCCGATCTGCCACCCTTCTAAAAAACAAGCCTGACGTACGGCTTCCAGTACCAAACCTTTAGTACTACGTGTCAACTGTTTCGACCAAGTAGAAATAAAACTTTCCGAGACTAAGGTTTGCCCTCAACATGTAAGAACCTCACGGCGCCAAGCCTTCTGGCAATATTCTCGAATCTGTAAACTGCACTTTATTCGTTTTAGGTATTGTATAACTTTTCCTTAGTATTTCTATCACAATTTTTTGAACCATCCAAGCGTGCATAGAACCTCTGCCTGCAAATGGTCTGTCACCGAGTTTTTAGGACAACCTACTTGATAAAATGTATGGCGCTTTAAAGGGACACTAAAGAGAAACAATGGATCGATGTAGATCCATAAATCGGGCTCTGAGAACTCTAATGTCGTTAATTTCGCCGTTATAGGTTTATTAATAGAGGAGAAAATCAAGTTCAAAGTCTCATTTTTAAATTTCGCGCCGAAATCTTCCCACGTGACGTCACGGATTTCAAAGTGTACTTATCGTATTTTGGCGCCATTGGCTCAACAAAATTACCCCAAACTTGGTGCGTTAAGTCCGTGGCCCCCTCAGAGGACAATGTACTTCATTTCTACCGATTAGGAACTACGTAGCTCCTAGTATAGGCGCCACCAAAACATGTGACGTCACGGCGAATGGTGCGGCAACCTCAAGGTGGCGTCGACACCCACATTTTGTTTTTGCACGTTTTCCCGCTTACTAGGCGTCTTCTCGCAGCAAGCGCAGTGTTTTTGGTATCGTGAAAGAATGCTTCGCTAATATGAGAAAAATCGTTTTGCTCTTTAGCGTCCCTTTAACGCCAGCCAGTAAGAATAACGCTATTGCGAATATAAACCTGCGTGAACTCGACGCCGCAATTTATTTATTTATTTATTAAAATACGATTCAGGGTCCGAAGGCACAACAGAAGGGGGCGGGGAAAGAGCGTAAGACGTGCGTTAGCAAAAACAAGCAAAAACAAAATGTTGCAAGGCATTTTGTAAAGCGACCTTGAACCCTTAGCAATCCGTTATGCTTGAAATTAAGGCGGGAAGGTGGTTCCAGGCGATCCTTGTACTAGGAACAAAAGAGTCACTACACAATTTTGTGCGACAATGATATGATCCATCCTTCGCGATGTGTAACGAGGAGGATGAAACAGGACGTCCTTCAAATCATTGTTGTAATTAAGGCGAGGTGACTTTCGGCGCAAGGAAAGGTCAGGCAAGTTTAGGACGCTCCTCATAGACGGGACACTGGAATGGCGTGAATAAATGAATAAGATTAAACGTGCTGCACGATTCTGAATGGCTTCGAGAGTTTGAATGAGAGTGGTATGAGTAGGATTCCATATGACGCATGCGTACTCTAATTAAGAACCCACCAAGGTTTTGTAAAGTGTTAACTTCAGGGGACAACGGGACAGTGGAAAAATTTCGACGCAGATAACCTATCATTAGGTTCGCGTTACTATAGTCGCCTATTCGACATGCATACCGCACAAAATATTAAAAGAGATGTGAACACCAATGCAATTATAATGGAATGTTATTGAAGGAATAAGTACGCGGACAGTGAGTGTGACGAGAAACTCGCATGCTTTTACGTTTAGTTGTATAAAGTGACATGAGCCATTTGTCGCACCATTCAAATATTATATCTAGATCTAGGTCGCGTCGATGGTTAAGACAACTTGTGTGTTTAGTAATTTTTAGGTAAAGTACACAGCCATCTGCAAATGATGACTGTGTGCACGAATAAGAGAGGCGAGTAAGAAAATGAATAACATAAATTAAAAAAAGCAATGGACCTAAATCTCACCCTTGCGGGACATAGTATGTTACAGCAGAGTTAGGTGAACAAAAATCGTTGGCTTTCACATACTGGCTACGGTCAGAAAGAACTCCATTAATCCATGCAAGTACGCTGGGGTCTATGTTGAGTTGATTATGTTAAAGATAAGTAGATCGTGTGAGACGGAGTCAAATTCCTTAGCAAAATACAAATGTATGCGGTCAGTATCAAGTTCAAGATCGGAGTTAATGAACAAGTCGTCACTAAAACATAGCGATCGCGCTTAGCACGAAACTACTTTATTAAGAAGGAATTTGACTCAAGAAACTCAAGAAGGTGTGAATATATTATATATTCTTAGATTTTTACTAGAATGGGAGTTAATGATATCGAAATGCAGTTATTATGAGAAAACTATAGAAGAGGATGGTAGTTTTTCCCGAAACGCAATGCCTTGACAGCGACAGCAGTGTATTAGACAACTACACGAGTGTTTGTATATTGCAGTTGACATTCGCTTACTAATTCATTAACAAGCACTGTGTCATGCGCGCAGACGAACATATCTCACTGGATAATCACGAACACGCTCGATGCCATAACACTGGCGTGAAGAAAAGCACAAGCAGAAATGAACAAAAACTTCGCACTCAATTTCGCTTCAACCGCATGGGCTGGAAATAATGCGACTTCCAACACTAAGCACGCGGGAAGATTGCACACAAGAAGCCAACAATCATCTTCGAGGAGACGAGCGCTCAATTAACCCAGTCACCTCCTACCCCCGCGCCGGCTCTTACTGGGTACGTTGAAAAACTGCACGCATAAAACCACCATCCTCCTCGCCTCACACTCGCGCGCTTCCGCTCACACCCTCACAGACCGTCTAACGTATACCTCAATAGGATTTACAGCGTAAAACTTTTTACGGGACATCACGGCGACGGCACAAACTCACCTGTAGCGTCCCTGTTTGACTCTACAATAACGCTCGACTGTGCTGACCTGAAGGTCGCGGGATCGAATCCCGGCCGCGGCGGCCGCCTTTTCGTTGGATGCGAAAACGCTAGAGACCCGTGTACTTCGATTTATGTGCACGTTAAAGAACCCCAGGTGGTTGAATATTCCGGCAGCCTCCACTACGGCGTCCCTAATAATCATATAGTGGTTTTGGGACGTAAAACCCCAGCAATTAATTATAATGCTCGACTGGCACATCTGGCACAGGTGCTTGCCAGAAAGCGTCTGAGTACTATATACTTGTGACATTATCATATCGACCCATAAAAGCTTTCGTTTTGCACAGATAGATAGCGAACTAACTGTTAATCAATGTTAGTGTTTTATTGTACACTGCACTTGACCAGTCTTTATAACTGCCCACTAAGGCATGTACTTATAGAGGGATATTTCACCCGCCATAGTTATGCAGACGATGCATCTCTAGCCTTTTTAATTTCCTGTGGCGGCGACCGCATCCCTACAAGGGTAAAATTCAAATGAATTAACAATGCGCCCTCCTTGGTCGATAGCCAAAAGAGTCGCTATATTTATTTACCGCGCACTACTGTTTTTACGTTTATTTCTTGCGTTGGATGTTCGATCCACTCAAGAGCTAAGGAGTAGCCGAAGCCTTATTTGTGCGCCATCTCATTTTACATCGTAACAATTAAAAACGACATTGTGCTCATGAAACGCGAATGCGTGTGACCAAAAATGCCCTTAGGTGACTCAATAGTTTCCAGAAGCGTGGTGAGCTGGGCTCCATGGTTGGTAATGGTCCATTGCGGAACAGCGTAAAAAAGGACAAAACACCAAAACACAACCTTGAGACTGGCTGACTTCGCGCAAGATTTCCTGTCAAAGGTCTGCAAAGAGGTGCTGCAGCCGATTGTGCCACGGATGAGGAGGAACCGCGCAAGAAATCTGCCATCCTTCCATATGTACATGGTTTCACCCACCGCCTTTTTTAAAAAGGGTGCTTCTCGTTATGGTGTCCAAGTGGCAGTGTCGGCGGTAACGAGTTACAAGTAACGGCGTTACCGGTAACGCGTTACCTTTTTTTGGTAATTTAGTAACGTACTCATTGCCTTTTCGTAACTGTAACGGGTAACGTACTTACGTTAACATTTTTCGGTAACGCGAGGTGTCACGTTACACGTTACTTTTATTCCAATTGTCCCGGGCGTCTTACGCAGAACTCCTACGTCTCATATGCGCCACATTCCCAAAGCTATCCTCTTGTCGCAGCGGCTATCGGCCTGCCAGGCGTTGACAAGAGGAGTATCATCTAATGCGTCCGTGAACCACCTACCTATTTACCGTAGGTGCGGACGTATGCAATAAGAGGAGGGGAAAGCTGTCAGAAGACAGCTTTGAAATAGAGCTGTTGCTTAAATTTTGCAAGTTGTAGTCGTCAGCAATTTGTCCCTGTGCAGTGATAAAGGAGCAAGGCATTCGCCAGTGGGACGCTCTCTTGGTGCGAAGCGCTGTTCGAGAGCTGTTGGCGCCGAGCCTACTGAACTGCCTTTCCGCTGTGCCGGCTTTCTGCCTGCTACTCGACGTCGTCCAATAAACCCCCTTCCAAAGTGCTGGAGGGGCGGGGTATGCACAACTTTGTGCGAAAATATACATTCGCTCATGTTCATTGTGTCAGCAACGGAAGACATTTCCGCATTCATCCGGTCTATTGCAGCTTTTGCCATGTCCTGCACGCCCATTTGACCGTGTTGGGATTGACTTATACGGCCCACTCCCCTGCTCTGTTGCTGGTAATCGATGGGCGGTTGTCGCTGCAGACCATCTCACAAGATACGCAAGAACGGCAGCGCTATAGACTATGTTACGTAAGGCATATGGGCGCCGCCATCATAGGCTGTTAAACGAATGTTTTCTTATTTTTGTATCCCGTCACGGGAACTGATAAAGCCAGGAAACGCCGAATGCACCAACCCAACAGTTTTCATGTGTATACGCCCACCGTAGCAATGTCCGCTTAGCTGTTCAAGATAAAACACGGCAAGGTTAACAGCCCAGCATGGCGGCACCGAAATCCGTCCGTAAAATACTCTACACCTTCGGCTGCTGCTCTTCACGTTGCCACCTTCATCTTGCATCGGTTCGTTCTCCGCCATGGTGCACCACGCGTGAACTACTGAGCGACAGAAGTCGCGTGTTCGTGTCCGAAGTTCTGCAACAGCTCCTTCATTCATGTCGTACGGCACACCGAACATCTACAGCCTACCACGCTCAGACGAACGGCCTAACGGAACGTTTCAACCGAACGCTGGGAGCCATGCTTGCGATGTACATTGACTCTGACCACTCCAATTGGGATGTTCTCCCCTTCGGGACGTACGCATTTAATACTGCGACACAATCTACCACAGGCTTTTGCCCATTCCTTCTTTTATATGGCCGCGAACCATGCAGCACACTCGACAATTTTGCCATATAATCCAGACGCTTCCAAATTCAGCCCAGTTTCTGAAATGGTGCAGTATTTTCTGAAGAGTACGGTCAGCTCACGCGCTCATTCACCGCGGATAATCAAGCCCTCCAAAAAGATCGCCATGACCGCGATCAGGTCGACGACACTTTCCCCGTCGGCTTCCTGGTGTGGCTCCGGCTGCCTTTACACTCTCGTGGCCTGACTCCCAAGTTTGCACCGAATACCGACCCTTGCCGCGTCATCAAGTGCCCTTCTCCCGTCACCTATATGATCAAGTCCGTGGATGGTCAAGCCATCCACGGACAAGCGCCGTCTTGGTCGTGAGGCTGTCCACGTCAGCCCTGTTATGACCCTCCTATTCTCTCGTCACCTTGAATCGCCAGGATGGCTCCCCTTCAGGGTGGCCGAGGTATTGTGGTGAAGGAGCAAGACATTCGCCAGTGGGTGGGAAGCGCGAGCGCTGTTCGCGAGCTGTTGGCGCCGATCCTGCTGAACTGCTTTTTCGCTCCGATAAACCCCCTTCCACCTGCAATACTAGAGCGCGGTTTATCAGTTCTGTTTTCAAAATAAAGTATGCTTCTATCTGCTTCTAATTGCGGGTATACGTTTCTGGTTGTCGAATTCCTGAGCGAGCGAGGCTGACTTTGAACGCCTTGGCTTAAAACACTCGCAATTTTCGCGGCAATTATGTCGGTTTAAGGGTCAATAAGGCTGCAAATATTTTTTTTTTCCTGGGCTGTGGAACTTAAGGATTTTTAAGGCGAGAAAATTGACCATCGGCGTCGGCTTCCGGCGGCGTTGGGGAAACACGAGTGATGCAAAAAAAATCATCTACGTGATGACGTCACCATATGACGTCATCACATATGCCGTCAAAGGGGGCCGATCACGGAGGCAGTGCAAAACCAGGTGAGGTGCCTCCGATCCTAGAGGCGGCGGAAAACCACGTTAAGTGCAGAAAGCATTCGGAGGGTGGCGGAGGAGGATGAATACATCAACTGAGAAGAAAAAAAAAGATGACTTTCGCCTTCGAGTCGTCTTAGGTGAATGCATAGGGGACCCCGCGAGTTTTTCATTCCTACAAGACCTGCGCGTATGTTGTGTACGCTAAGTAGAAGCACGCCTTCAGAATTACTGTATATTTGTTGAGAGATCAGACATGTTTTCTTTCTGGGGAGCGTTGATGATTAAATCTTATTTTCTCCTTAATGTGTCTTTGAGGAATGGCATTACCACGCGCCACAAAGTTATAAGCCATCACATGCAAATCTACAGTAAACATTACTCCACTATGGTGTTTCTAAAGTCCTGCACACTTGTGTAGAGTTTTCTAGTTATATCAGTAATTAACCTAAAATCATTGTTCTAGTTAGGGGCTTTATGTGAAATATAAAGTGAGGTTCATTAAATTGTTATTCTGGTTCCTGCAGCAAGGGCGCACTGATTAAAATTTCTGATCATGGTGTAACGGCAGAAGTAACGTGCGTTACTTTTTTTTGGTAACGGTAACCGTAACGCGTTACCTTTTTTGTAGATATAATGTAGGGTGGTAACGCGTTCTTTTTTGTCAGCGTAAGGAGTAACGTATTTAGTTACTTTTTTTTTTTCGGTAACGCAAACAACACTGCAAAGTGGTAATTTTCGCCAGGAAAAAGTTAGCCCCTTTATGATTGAAGGTAGACCGGCGTGTGCTTAGTAAGCAACTTGTCCCGGAAGGCAAGTACAATGTTAGGCATGTGCATAATTATGTACCTTGTATCTCAAATGTTGCATACTCGATCCCCCTTTCATGTAATCGCGTATATGTAGGGAGGACAGGACGCTGTCTGAATGTTCAACTCAGAGAACATTGCAACTTTTTGAAAGGGTACGCAAGCCTAAATCTATCGGCGTACTGCAAAAAGTCTGCGTGCTCACCACTCCTTGGCGATACTTCGATTTTGTTTAGACACAGAAATCAAAGTGACCGTGAGCACGTTGAGGCTGCGCACATCCACAAGCAGTCGCAGTTGTGCGTCAGTGTATACCCTCCGTAACATTGCATGAAAATGAAATATGTTATCTTCAACTTCATTGACAGGTGTGAAACGCGATGTGTGTCGTAGGTTCTTGCGCTTTCGGGTGCCCCTTGCCCTCCTTCCCCCCTCTCTCTCTCCCTTGCACCTCTTGCGCAGGCTCGGTATGTTTTCTTGACCTTTTCCTTCATATTTGGCTTGTTCTTAGGAATAAAGCTTCACTTGATAGTCAGTGCTTGTTCGTGTCTATTTCTGATCTCTGGTGTTTTGTCCTTTTTTGCGCTGTTCCGCAATGGACTCTAATAGCTCCTGCGTAGCTTCCGTACGTTGAACTGTATCCATGTATGACTAAACCAATCACGTTTAGTACACGCACTATAATATTCGTGCGCCTAATTAATTTCCGAACTAACCATATCATCTGGTGAGACATACTATAGCAGCATATGGCCAGACAAACACGACCATTCTGTCAATGTGGAAGCTAGCGACTGCATTGTTTCGAAGCCCCGGCTAATACGTTTGGGCACTGTAGCAAAATGCAGCGTTGATAAGTTGTTAACTGAAACAGCATCAATGCATTCATTTTGCGATCTATATAAAGGCGTATTTCTATGAAATGCTGCAATAGTGGCATGTGCTCTAAAGTTCATAATTACAAGGTTATTCTGTGAAATTTCGTAATTACCTATGATCACTCCCTCAGTTTCCAGCAAATAGGGTGCGCCTCTTCAAATAATCAAGAGCATGTGACACCACTGCTATGTCTACCACAAAAATTCTTAACGAGTGTTCTTGTACGTATGGTATTCTTTCCATTGGTTCGTTGTGTGCAGCTGTCTGAAAATTAGATTGTCGCGTCCTTTGGGTGTCTTAAGGGTGGTTCTTCACTGTTTTGTAAAGCATTATTGCCGTTTCCCAAAGATTGCCCAGCACCACTGAAAGCTCCTGCCTTTACTGCACACGCACACACACACGCATATATATATATATATATATATATATATATATATATATATATATATATATATATATATATTATAAAGGCCTTTATTGACGGCACTATCGATAAAGCACAACGGCGACAGTCAAGACAGAGCGCGGACTCTGAGCGCGAGGAGTGTGCTGTCAGAGAAGAGCGGAAGAGGACGACCCACTAGTAAGCACTCGAGAGGGCGACCCATTACAGGCTTCCAACGCTTCGCTACAATTACCCCGGGTACGAAAAGGGAGCCGCCTGGCGACCTAACTGCTTGTCACTATGAGCGGGTCATGGTAGGGCTTCAGGCGCTCCACGTTGACAATGTCGCGCCCTCGACGGCGCATGTCCGAAGATGGTTCAATGGGTTCGATCAGGTAGTTGACCGGAGACGTGCGTTCGACGGCACGGTAGGGGCCGTCGTATTTCGGCAGTAATTTTGAAGAGAGGCCAGTTGCAGTGGTAGGGACCGAGAGCCATACGAGCGCTCCAGGGAGGAACGTGGGCGCAGAAGTGGTGGTGTCACCGCGAATGCTCTTCTACCGCTCTTGGTCATGCGTAATAAATGTCTTGGCAAGCTTTCGACACTCCTCAGCAAGTCTTGCTGTGGCAGAAATAGGCGCACACTCAGACGGATCCGGCTTGTATGGAAGGATTGTGTCGATTGTGTGCGACGGGTGCCTGCCGTACAATAAGAAAAAGGCGAGAAACCAGTAGTGCTCTGAGGGGCGGTATTATAGGCAGGGGCGTAGGCAGAAATTTTTTTCGGGGGGGGGGGGGGGGGCACCTATTTGATCTGTAGTGGGGACGAGCAGGCAGATGTGGTCGAGTGTCATTTTCTGCTCTGTATGCTATGGCAAAAAAAAATTTCGGGGGGGGGGGGGGGGGGGCACGGGCCCGGTGTGCCCTAACGTGGCTACGCCCCTGATTATAGGTGTAGGTGACGAAAGGCAGAATGGCATATCAGTTTGTGTGATCGGCGGCGACGTACATACATCGAGAGCATGTCGCCGAGCGTGCGGTTAAAGCGTTCGGTGAGGCCATTCGTCTGCCGGTGGTAAGCAGTAGTTTTCCGGTGAACAACGTTGCGCTCTTTCAGAATGGCTTCGACGACTTCGGACAAGAAGACACGACCTCGATCGCTGAGCAGCTCCTGGGGTGGACCGTGGCGCAGCATGAATCGGTGCAGCTGGAAGGAGGCAACATAGCGCGCTGTAGCCGCTGGGAGGGCGGAAGTTTCGGCGTATGGCGTAAGGTGGTCAACAGCGACGATGTCCCAGCGGTTACCAGCCGACGTTAGAGGAAGTGGTCCATACAAATCGATGCGAACGCGCCCAAACGGCCGGTCAGGGCAAGGTAGAGGTTGCAGACCTGCCGGCGACAGGTGCGTTGAAGTTTTGCGGCGCTGACAATCGATGCAAGAGCGAACGAACTTCTGCACGTAGCCGTACATCCCTCGCCAAAAGTACCGTTGGCGAATGGGGTGGTAGGTTTTCGATACCCCAGAATGTGCACACTGCGGATCAGAGTGGAACGACTGGCATATGTCAGAACGCAGACTGCGGGATATAACGAGTAGCCACTGGCGGCCGTCGCCGTAATTGCGTCGGTGGAGGAGGTCGTCGCGAACGGCGAAGTGGTGGGCTTGACGACGCAACGCGCGAGTTGATGGTGTTGCCGATGGATCAGTCAGCAAGGCTATCAGTGAGGCAATCCAGTGATCCTTGCGCTGTTCAGTAGCGATGGTGTGAATGTCGATAGAAGAAACGGCATTGTGAGACACTGAGCTGGTAGTATTGTCGTCAGGCAAGGGGGAGCGCGAGAGCGCGTCCGTTGCGGTACAGCACGCGGATATTGTAGTCCTGTAGGCGAAGTGCCCAGCGGGCGAGGCGGCCTGAGGGATCCTTCAATGACGACAACCAGCATAGTGCGTGATGGTCGGTGATGACATCAAATGGGCGACCATACAAATAAGGTCGGAATTTCTTAAGGGCCTAAATGATCGCCAGGCATTCCTTTTCGGTGACGGTGTAATTGGTCTCGGCTTTAGTAAGCGTACGACTTGCATATGCCACGACATATGCAGGGAACCCTGGTTTGCGCTGCGCAAGGACAGCGCCAAGGCCAACACCGCTAGCGTCTGTGTGTACCTCTGTAGGGGCCGTAGGGTCGTAGTGGCGTAGTATGGGAGGCGACGTCAACAAACGACGGAGCTTTGCGAAAGCGTCGTCGCACTCTGACGACCACGAATGGAGGGGCCCGTTACTTCAGAGGAGCTTCGTCAGTGGCGATATGATAGTCCCGAAATTTCGAATGAAGCGCCGAAAGTAGGAACACAGTCCTATGAAACTGCGCAGTTCTTTGACGGACGTAGGTTTGGGGAACTCGGTCACGGCCCGAAGCTTGGCTGGATCGGGGATAATTCCGTCCTTGGACACAACGTAGCCGAGGATTGACCGCTGCCGTGCTGCAAATCGACCCTTCTTTAGATTCAGTTGCAGACCGGCGCCGCTCAAACGCGTCAAAACATGCCGTAGGCGTTGAAGATGCGTGGAGAAGTCAGGAGCAAACACGACGACATCGTCGAGGTAGCACAAGCACATGTGCCATTTCAGGTTGCGCAGAACGGTATCCATCATGCGCTCAAAGGTGGCGGGCGCATTACACAGCCCAAACGGCATGACGTTGAATTCGTACAGGCCGTCGGGCGTGACAAAGGCGGTCTTCGGTCGAGCGTCATCAGCCATAGGTACTTGCCAGTACCCTGAGCGCAAATCGAGAGATGAAAAGAATTCGGCTCCTTGCAGGCTGTCAATCGCGTCGTCTATTCGCAGCAGTGTATACACGTCCTTACGAGTGATCTTGTTGAGTCGTCTGTAGTCCACACAGAACCGCACAGAACCGTCCTTCTTCGCAACAAGAACGACAGGAGACGCCCAGGGGCTGTTAGAGGGTCGAATGACATCGCGTCGAAGCATGTCGTCGACTTGCTCGGTGATTACACGGCGTTCTGTGGGAGATACGCGATATGGACGTTGCCGCAGTGGCAGGTGGTCGCCAGTGTCGATGCCATGCGTAACGGCCGACGTGCGGCCGAGAGAAGTTTGGGCGACATCGAAAGAAGGGCGAAATTCTTCCAACAGGTCCAGAAGCTGGGAACGCTGCACCTGCGTAAGGTTGTCAGCTATGGAGGAACCAAATACGTCAGCGGGTGATGAAGCAGACGTCGAAACAGCACTGAACTGCGGCCGTGCGTGTCATCGGGTTCGTCCAAAACTTGTGCGTCTTCGAGAGGTTCCACGCTGCCGAGACATTCCCCTGGCACCAACGTAACACTGTACGGGGAGGGGTTGATTACAAAAATAGGGGTGCTGCCCTGAGTGACTTGCACGGTCGCGAAAGGCACCAGCAAACCTTTCCTCGTGCAAACACGGTCATATGGCGAGAGGAGTGCAACGGTGTCGGAGAGACTAGAGCAGTGGACTGACAGCGCCGTTGACGAGTTAGCAGGCACTTTGATGTCGTCTTGGACGAGTACCTTGCTCGCAGCCGATGGACTGTCTGCCGGCGTCAAATTAGAGAATGGTGAGAGCTCTATTTCGGCGGGTGCGCAATGAATTACGGCGTCGTGGCGGGAGAGAAAATTCCATCCGAGGATGACGTCGTGAGTGCATGTATGCAGGAATTAGACGGCATACATAGCGTCCTTAATCATGACGCGGGCTGAGCACACCGCTGTCGGGTGAATACTTTGGGCGCCGGCTGTAAGGAGGGAGAGCCCGGAAAGAGGCGTCGTCACTTTTCGCAGTACTCGGCTAAGCTTTGCGTCCATAACGGATACGGCGGCTCCAGTGTCGATAAGGGCAGATGCACGAACACCGTCCACAAACACGTCTATCACGTTCGATGGGCTTCGCTGAGGGCTTTCGCAGTTCGATAGCGTCGCAGCCCTTGCCTCGTGGACTGCGACGACTAGTTTTCCTGTCACGTGGGACCAGACGTGGCCGCATCGGGGACAGTGAGCGGCGTCGTGGTGACGGTGAACGGCGGGTAGAGGGAGCTGGGCGAGACGGCGGCAACATAGGCGGCGGTGAATCGTAATACGGGCGGCTTGACTGGCTTGGGATGGTTGAGGCGACTGGATGCGACTGCACGCGATTGCAATAGCGGGCGACGTGACCGGCACAACCGCACGCAAAGCAGATGGGGCGGTTGTCGGAAGTGCGCCATCGGTTCGCCGGGGTAGGTCCCATCCATGGCTCAAGACGCGGCGGACGGGGCGGCGGCTGATAGGACTGCATGGTGGGTTGCAGTCGTGGCCTAGGAATGAAGTCGGCGTACGCAGTCGGCACACTCGCCTCGAAGGCTTGTGGCCTGGCGACGACTTCGGCGTAAGCATGTGGGGCAGACACAGGGATTGCTTGGGGTGGCCTGGCTACAATTTGCGCGTAACTGAGCGGCGCAGGCGCCTGAGGTGGCTGGTGGTATTCCGGCATGACCTCCGCGATTTCTTGTTGAATAGCCCGGCGTAAAGGAGGCAGCAGTGTGGTCGACGGCTGTTCAACATGCTGCGACTGAGGGAAGGCCAGGAGAGAAAACTGGCGGGCAATTTCCTCGCGCACAAATGACGATCTCGGCGAGCAAGGCCGAGTGATCAGAAATGGCCGACAGGCCAGCGAGATCGGCGTCGCGTGATGGAGCTCGACGGGTCAGCAACCGCTGCCGGCGCAGCTCCTCGTAGCTTTGGCACAGCGTGATCACCTCTGTCACAGTACGAGAGTTCTTGGCAAGCAGCATGGTGAAGGCATCGTCGTCGATGCCTTTCATAACGTTGCGGATCTTGTCAGACTCAGACATGGTTTCGTCGGCCTTCTTGCACAAGTCGAGGACGTCTTCGATGTAGCTCGTAAAAGACTCACCGGTCTGCTGAGCGCGTTCACGTAAACGATGTTCGGCGTGCAGTTTACGAACGGCGGGGCGGCCAAACACGATGATGATGGCGGTCTTGAAATCATACCACGTAAGGAAATCGGTTGCGTGGTTATTGTACCAGAGGCTTGCCACACCCGCGAGGTAGAAAACCAGGTTGCTCAGTTTTCCTGCCTCGTCCCATTTGTTAGGTACGCTCACGCGCTCGTATATCGCGAGCCAGTCCTCCACGTCAGTGCCATCCGCGCCGGTGAAGACAGGAGGGTCACGGATGCGGGAGACACCGGGGCATGGTGTCGGCACAGGGGGAAGCGTTTGCTGGGCGGCGTCTTGAGGCATGGTAGAGGGCACGGTACGGGATCGAAGCGCCAGGGGTATCGAACGGAGACCGAAGCTGGTTGGACGGCGCAGCAATCTCCACCAAATTATAAAGGCCTTTATTGACGGCACTAGTCGACGAAGCCCAACGGCGACAGTCAAGAAGACAGAGCGCGGACTCTGAGCGCGAGGAGCGTGCTGTCAGAGAAGAGCGGAAGAGGACGACCCATTACAGGCTTCCAACGCTTCGCTACAATATATATATATATATATATATATATATATATATATATATATATATATATATATATATATATATATATATATATATATATATATATATATATATAAATATATATAATATATATATATATATATATATATATATATATTATATATATATATATATATTGTAAAGGAAAGACACAGAGAAATAGACACAACGCCTGTTGACTAGGCCGGCTGTTCTATTCTGCCTGGTCTTTCTCTCCCTCGCGCTGATCAACCACGAGGGCCCAAGCTACGCTTCCGCTCATGGTTCTCACACTCGGCCATGACTGCGAATGAACGAAGCCGCCGACAGTGTCTCTGGTGGCTGACGTTGACTGTGTCGCCGTGGTCGATCGATACAACGCCGCTGGGCTTGCCTTTGTGCTTTGCCGATGACGTCTGGCGGTCGGCATTGACTGTGCCGCGGTGGTCGGTTTTGCTTACGCCACGACTTGTCTTGCAGAGCTGCCGAACATTCTGGGGGGCGATGCTGGCTGTGTCGGGGAGGTCGCAGAAGGCCTCGGTCGCGCTGTGGCCTAACGTGGTGAGCGGCGGAAGACGACGCGAGCAGTTGGCACTTCTTTCGCAACCTCTGTACAAGCTTCCGCACTGCCACGTCATCAATTCTCACTACTTTAGTGCCCCACATGTGGATACTGTGCGTGCCACAGAACTTCGTGTTATTTGGTCTAAGAGAGCGACACTTGGATCGAAGTGGCATGTCATTGATGTCTGTTGGCGTTTTGGTCTCTCCGTCCTCCATCAGAGAGACATCCTTGAACGGGATGGGAACGTCCATGCAAGCGCTTTCCGGTGCGCGTCTGCGATATGCTAGAATCGCCGACTGCGGAGTCATTGATGTGACAGCATCGCTGCGGAATTCATCAGTCACGCCATCGACGCACTTAGGCTGTACTGGCCGGTCTCTTGTACCAGCAGCTTGGATCTTACTCAGGGCAAGGTGACCATATGCGCACTCGGCCAATGACTGCAATGAACTTCGCGTACTGAGCTCCGGTGGGTCTGAGAGCACATTAATATCTATTGCTGGCATGGGCTCGTCCAGCTTGGGAACGGTTAGCGTGTTGGAAAACGGAGGAGCCGGCTTGTCCACGTGCCAAGGTGAAGATAAGCCTAGCGCTCGCGTGATCGACTTCTGTGGTTTGGAGGCAGGCTTGGTCACGAGAAAGGAAGGTCGTGAGGTGGGTCGCGACAATGAGTTTGAGTTCTCGACCACCAAGTGCAGCTGGCGGCCTGTGTCGGTGTCTGACGCGGAGCGTTCCGCGAAGCTTCCTGTGAAGGAGCTGCAGGACACAGCTGTACCATCGGGCCGGGGTTCAGGAGCGGAGAAGTTGGTGCAGGGCACAGCTACACCATCGTGATGAAGCTCTTGATCTCGGTCACCGATGGAGGGCAGGGTAGTAGGGGCCCGAGATGCACCGTCGAGGTTGTGCGTCTCACAGCTGCCATGAGTGGTACACAGTGAGTCGGTAGGGGAGGGGCTGCAAGTATGTGAAAGCGGGCGAAATACGTAAGTCAACCTGGCACACCATTCAGTCCAGGATTGTTGTTTGACGTCTTCGTAGCCATGCCATGCCTTGGCAGCATCGCGAAGGCGGTCGATGGCCACCAGCCATTTCCGATGATCCGGCCAGGCATGGCGGGCGGCGAGGTCGTTTACTGCTTTGATCCACAGAACGGCATTATCCTGGAATCCTCGGAACTCCGGTAGTTCCGATGCAACCGCTGATGGTAATGTGGACTGCAAGGATCTGGAGGCTCTCGCGGCGAAACGGTCTAGTTCCTGGGCAAGCAAGGATGTCGCCCGCATGACGTCCGTGGGAAGGTTGAGCGAGGAGCCAGGGTCGATGGCCGTGGAGAATGCGGGGCCCCCGGTACTCACGGCGGCGGTTGAGAACCCGCAGTTAGAAGGCGCCAAGCTGTGAAGCTGTTCGGACAAGCGCGTGGCTGCGCGGATGATCCTCGTAGCATCGTCGGGTGAGCCGCCTGGAGAACTATTGGCTGCGGCCGCGGAATATGTTTTCGTCGCAGCAATCAACGTGGCGATGTCCTCAATCAGGGAAGCGTGGTCAACACGATGAATGAAATCACCGGTAGAAGACCGTCGAGTCGCCGAGGAGGCCTGGACGTCTTCCCCGGACGGTGCTTGTAGCGCCGGCAGGTAAGCGGGTGTCGAGGAGGCTTGGACGCCGTCCCCGTCGAACTGTGCTTCCTGCGGCGGCAGGCTTGCGGTTTCCATGCCCTAGGAAGCGTGGACGGCGTTCTTTGACTGGCGGCTCCGCAAAGCTGAGGACGGACGAGCACAGGCGTTTTCTGCCTTAAGGCTCCGTGTTCGACGACTGCGCCATTGTAAAGGAAAGACACAGAGAAATAGACACAACGCCTGTTGACTAGGCCGGCTGTTCTATTCTGCCTCGTCTTTCTCTTCCTCGTGCTGATCAACCACGAGGGCCCAAGCTACGCTTCCGCTCATGGTCCTCACAATATATATATATATATATATATAATGCATGACGTTATGGCTTTGGGCCGTGGTGCATACAGATACGACAGAAAGGATATGCGTGATCGCATATTCTTTGGCGTAGGTCATGCGGCGGACGTTCATGTATACGTCTCCCTCTTACGACATACCCTCCGTCTGATTTCACAACCCTCTCCTTTAATCCATCGCACACGATGATCAGTATTTTGACGTCTCGTCGCCGACGCTGTCGCGCAGCTAAGCTCGAGGGCGCGGCTTCGATTCCCGGCCGCGACGGCCGCACTTCGATGGGGGCGAAGTATAAAGGACGCCCGTTTGCTTAGATTTAGGAGCACGTTAAGGAACCCAGGTGGTCAGCATTAAACCGTGGTCCCACACTACGGCGTTCCTCATAATTATATCGTGGTTTTGGCACGTTAAACCACGACAATTGTTATCGTTGCCCACGCTGCCGTAAGCTGTATACCGCGTTAGCGTTCATTTGAGATGACAAAAAAAATAGGGCAGCCCCGCACTAGTGGTGCCAAGCCTGAAGGAACAGCGGAACGAACTACATGACAGAACGGAACGGAACTACATGACGTATGTATCGGGATCTTTTTTTTTTTTTCCCTGAAGCAGCATCAAGCACTGGCGTGGTTCTGTGGTAGAACACCTGCCTGACACGCAGACGGCCTGGTTTCGATTCCCTCTCCAAACCAAGATTTTTTTTATACTATGCTAGGAGCTGCTTGAGTTTTCTGCTGACGCGAACCAGCCTAACAAAAAGTTGAACAGCTCCGGTGTAAAACTGGGGCGGTAGACTTTGTTTGTAAGCGCACCCACCTTGGGAGCCCCACAGCGATCGTCGATGCAGTATTCAGCGAAGCTCGTAGGACGGCTTCTTGCGTGACGTGGCGGGGTTGCACACGGCATGGGCGGCATCTGCAAAGCAGCAAGCCGGAAACGGTGAAAAATACGGCACTCGCCTCTTAGCGCAGAAAAAAAATAGAAAAAATAAACACGACGCTAAAGATTTTTCCGTCCACGGGTGCTCGACACTCTGGCTTCACCCTTCTGCGCGCCCCACGACAAAAACAGCGAACAGGAACAGCACTTCACATATGGAGCGCAGGCTGGAGCGAGTCGTATATAGTGCCCAGCGAGTTAGGATGGCGTATTTCTACAGCACGAGGATCTGATCAAGGGACACTAATTGAGGCTAGTCGCATTCAGGCGCACACTGGTCGTGCAGTGACCGCGACTGTAAGGCTGCCACGTCTGGCCCCTATGTTCATATGACCAATTGAGAACGCGCTCCTTTTAATCATGTCGTGGCTGAGATGATCATCCCCAATTATTCTGCAAACTTTGATGCGGCTTCGCTGCATTGAGCCGTCAGACCAATACGCGTAAAATAAAAAAAAGTAGTGCTTAGTATAAGAAAAAAAATACCCAGACTGTTTTCGTTTAGTAGCACTGGGATACAAATAGCAACAGGATGGCGAGTCGGATTTAGTTAGTTGAGGTTCATATTTGAACAGATTTTGAAGCACACTGGTAAACAGAAGAGAAGATTAGAAAAGCAAACAGGACAGCGTTTTACTCAGAGATAGAAAGTTTTATTGAATACAAAGAGCGTGCTCTTCGTGCGCACACATAGCAGAGCATCGATAGTGGTTACGCAAACAAAGCTCGCGATAGAAGGGGCCCTGCACGTCAACACCGAAGCAAGTAAAGTGTTGGCTGTCAAGGTAGGCAAACGCCTTTTCGTATGACCCTGGCTCGACCAACGCATGTTTTTCCTCTTTTATTTATATGATATGATTACACGAGCTCACGAGTTAGCGTACCACAATGTCTAGAAACAATCTCAGTTTCTCTGAAGCGCTGTCCTGTCTTATTACAGTCTGGGAGAGATAATCTGCATTTAGTTCCTTCAAACTAGGCAAAACTTTAAAAAATATGTAACAAAAAATTTTGTCTGAATAAACTGAACTGAAGTGAATTGAATTATCGAATCACTTCGTCTGTGTGTCGGTACAATTCGAGGTCTCTTAAATTTGGACACAAATGTACTCGAATGGCACTTTATTTCGTCTGTTGTGAAAGGAAAAATCGCCATCCATTTGTCTGTGTCATTAACGGGCAGATGGCAATTTTCCCTTCTCTTAACTCTTCCTCCACCTGGCAGGATTCCACAGAACTGATATGCGACGAGTCGTCGTTTACACTTACTAGTTCACACATCGGCAAGAACAGGTGAGCATAATGACGAGAAGCGTGGCAGCGTTACGTCAGTTGCAATAACTTTGAAACATTTCGTTGTCGAGTCTCCATACCGTCGAGAAGAGGAGACAACCGCGTCCATACGTATTTCCCCATTTAGTGGAATTCTCGATTACCGCAAATTCAGCATCGCGCAGAAGATTATTGCACAGAACCTATTTTTTAGCGCGTGCGCATGATGGTGGCCACGGTTCATGTATTTCAGGGGCGATAGTATACGCAATACTCAGACGAAGACAACGCTGTGCCCACCGCAGTGAAGTAGATAGTATACGTCCGCTGTACAAGCGCACCTTTGTCGAAATAAGTGAGTCTACAGAGCCGGCGGAATCGCTGAAATCGTTTTCTTTTTGCACATCTACCTACCAGATTGAGCTTCTTTATTACTTTCCGAAGATGGTGTCCTTTGCATATACCTAACCGATATACGGACAACGATCACCTCACGTGTGAGCAGGCTGCTCGTTCTCGCATTAGACTTTCGCTTTCTGTAACGGCACAATACCGGCTGAGAATTTCAATTGGCATCACACGCCTTGAGACTTCAGGACCGAGTCCAAGACCAAATAGTAGCATACAATACCAAGACCAAGTAGCATGCTAGTTGCATTAAATGTCAGAGCTTTAACCAAGTATTGGCATGCTGATTTCAACACCTTTCATTGCGCATCAGTTTAGGGAGGTATCAATTATTTTGAGCGTCATCCCTAACAAGCACGCGGAAGTTGCTTGTGAATCCACGGATGGGTCATTGTGGGTGAACATCCGATCATTTGACGGTCTCCTACAGCTCAGGGTAGATTATTACGTTGTTTAGTTAAAGTGATCAGAAGTTCTCCCAATCCCAGCCGCGGCCGCTGCATTTTCGATGGAGGTGAAAATGCTTGAGGCCCGTGTACTTAGATTTAGGTGCACGTTAAAGAACACCGGATGGTCAAAATTTCCGGAGCCGTCCACGTCGGCGTCTTTCATAATCATATCGTGGTTTTGGAACGTAAAACCCCAACTATTATTATTATTATTATTATTAGAAGTTATCCCAAGAAATTCAGCGGAATTCAGCGATCCTCGCCGACCTTGATTCGCTTACAGCGACAGCTCCAAGCTGTCGTCGAATATCACGTCGTCTTCTGAAGAAAACGATGGGTCTTTTGCCGCAACACGAGTGCGTGATTTCGTGCACAATTCACAGACGTGACCATTCTTAGCCTCTGCGCAGCGCACGAAGCTTCTTGCGAACTGCCTGTCGCGAATATGGCACGATAGTTTAGTGCTTAACGCGTCCGACTGCAAGCGTCGCAATGTACAAAGGGAATGATTTCATACCCGGTGGTTGTGCAAAGCGTTATTCTTCGCTAAACGTTGGCGGTATAAGTAACGAAGAGCAAGTGGGCGACGACGTAACGGAATAGAATGAAACCAAGTTTCAAGTCTTTATATGATGACGCGAAGTTCTTCAAGAAAATCGCATTTCTTAATTATTGTTTCTTTGGGCTTCAGAGTTTCTCGATATAATCGAAGAAGAGTCTTGTGTTCTGCCCTTATATGTGAATCCCAAACGTCATGGCAGATGTTACGGAACTTTCCGAGGATTTCGTTGGACATGCCGTTCATCATATTGTGAAAGAAAGAAAAAAACGTCCCTATAGTCTTGCAATGAAACGTTAAGCAGTCGCACTTACTACATATCGAAAAATGACCCTAGGGCAACGATGTTCAACGCTTCTATTCTTTGTCGCGGCAGTTGTCTGTATCCTTTACAGTAGATGACTTAAAAAAAGCAAAAAGAACGAATGGTCCCCCAGCTTTATCACAGATGTCGGCAATTCGTGGAATGAGAAAGTAGAACAAACGAGCCTGGCCGCTTATTTTGTTGGAATCGGTTCAAAGCGGAAGAATACTTTATTTTTTGGTTCGAAGCGCGATTATTGGTGATACGAACGGGTCAAGGAATTCAAAACGGCGGCTTTTATAGCTAGCTGCAGTTATCCGTGTGGCCTTTTGTTTTTATTCTTTTTCCCTCGCTTTATTTTTCGTTTCCGTAATTAAGTGTATGAATTGCCGTGACGTGGCGCAGCTTGCAAGTCAACTCAATCACATTGTTCAGGTGACTCGTTCAAGTGACATCAGCACTTCTGAAGGGTCGTCGGCAATGCAGAACGGTATTCGATTTGAAGTAAAGCAATCAAGGCAGTGTGCTCGCTGCCTGAAAGCAACTGCGTCATCTCATCTATCGACTAGACCTCCATAAAAAACGAAAAGAAAACTAAAAATTTCAACTACACCTCATTTCTGTCCATTAATTATCTAGCATTTCCAAAATCGCACACAGAAAAATTAAAACACGGTAATTGTTATACACTTTATAGCCCTAAAATATCCAGCGCTTTTTTTTTTCGTTTTTTTAGGTGAGTATGCAGAAAACGCTATCCACGAAATTGCATGCTCCGTCAAAACTATCTAGTTCCTTCTCTTGAGTCCAGTACTAGAATAAATTACATGCTGTTTAAAAAAGTTTTCGATAAATGCAGTTTGCTTAGGCGGTTTACTCTTGTGGGCAACAGCGCATTCAGCGTCCGCTGAGTCCTATTCCGAAAACGCATCCGCGAATGCCCACAAACGTAGTCTCAGATATAGACACATAGCAGCATTGACGCGTGTCGAATTTATGTCGATGTGGGCACCCTCGGTAAAGCTTGACGATGTGGAACAACCCCGACGCTTCGCATCGTCCACGTGGTTCAATGTCAGCAATCAGCCTTTGCAGAACTTCATTGACGCCCTACACGTCACGCTTCGCACGAAGGCAATTCAGAACCACATTGCCGACTGCGCTCGTACAAATACGAATTGCTGTACACTCACTTATTTAGAAGCGTCCTTCTTTTCGTTACCGTTACGTGTATAGTTGAACCCTTTCTACATTTCTCGCTTCGCCTCGCGTTGTTTTCTATGCCGGAACATTGCGTCTTATCTAAGTTTGTATAAGTATCTCCACTCACTCGCCTCTGTTCGAGTCCTCCCCGTCATTACTGTTTTGGCGCTCCACGCCAAACACAATGTTGAAGGTAATACATTTCCTACTCATGAACTTCCTGAGCAGAGCGTCCACAGGCGCTCCAAGCTCTTTCATTCACCGAGGGCACGGAAACTCTCCGAGCCCCATAAGGCGCCGAAGATGCGGCCATTATGCGAAAACACGTAGGCTTCGTCCCTTCCCTCCTTCTAAATCTCCATGTCTGTCTAAAAAACAAGAACAAAATGCGTTTGTAGATGGGGGTAAAGCACGGTGTTCTCTTTTCGTCAGGATTATTTTCGCGAAGGTGTTAGCTCGGACCGCGGCAACTTCGCAGCGACCAGACGATGTGCTGGGCGGCCGGCGGTCTCGAGAGGAGTGCCGCTACGGCTCGTTAAAACTTGTGCACGGCTGCGGCTTCTCTTTCTTGCGTGTGCGCTGACCGAGGCGCGATTCTGCCGCAGTCACGTCCCGCGTCGCTCGGACCCCCGTGCTAATGGCCAGCGCGTCCACTGGGAAGGCGAGGGCATTACGCACGCCGCTTTCCCTCGAGGAGCACGGAAGGAAATTCCCAAGCACTGCTAATCAGACGCACAGTCCGCAAGCGGGGAGAGCCGATATTGCTTCAACCACCTCATCGCAAGTTAAACAGAAGATAACCTATCAGCGCGGAAGAGGACATGGAAAGTGGGAAACGTAAGGCGAAGGAAAGAGCTCTTGCTACTCATTTCCTAAGAGGACAAAAATGCTCATTAAAGAGCGTTACTGCTGTAGCTGTCCTGAATGGCTTTGAACGGGCCGGCGCCGATAAAGGCGCGGGCTCGTGTAGACTCAAAGTGCTGCTCCGAGGAGTAAAGTAATTCAGTACGCAAGCAAACGTTCAAATTGCTTCGTTGAATGTATAAACGGTGTCCGGAAAGTCAATGCTCCTTTTAGATTCTTACTAATAAACTTGTCAGTCTCCTTTTACTAGATTTAATACGCTGAGCCCCCTCAGGACTTCAGTGGCGTACGCATTGTCTAACGCGTTTTCCGCTAATTTGTACGCAAACCTTTAGATACCGAATTCGCACACTTTCCCACCAAAATTGCTGCGCGACTTTCTTGAACACATTTCAGACTCATGTTTCCAACTGACCAATGGTATGCAGCTAGGTTTACTCGGAACAAATAACCGTGGTTACAAATCACCTCAGCGATCTCCGGCAATAGGGTGTTTTAGCAGGGCGAGTTTATGGCACGGGATGTGAATACCGTATACCGTCGCGGTTGGCACGTTCCTATTTTAATCTGCAAGACCTGTTTTGGCCACTATAATCATCTCAGCATGTTGCCGTACGCACCGAGAAACTCGCGCAGCTGAAACGTTTCCGGATCGCGGTACATTTCACGCGGAACTCATCACGCGGTACATCACTACGCGTCGGCATGGGCATGAGCGAAGAGACGTAATGAACAAACTCCGTTCCAGGTGTTGATGATGTGTTTTTGTTCGTTCGCCGTTGTTTTTTTTCTTTGATTAAAAATACCACCCGGGACAACGGAATACAAGCACCCATTAGCAGTGTTGCCATCTCAGTTGTCAAGAATTCCACCAAAATAGAGGATTTTAGCCTGTCCGGTATTCCGGTAACGCCCTAATACCGGATAGCGTGTGCCGTAGCTGCCGCCACGTCAAGTGGCGCCAGCTATGGAGGATAAAAACAACTAACAAACACATAATGTATGTCCTTCGAGATTATGGGATTGTCACTCGCTAAGCCTACACATTGATTATTTGAGTATGGCTCTCCAAAACGGTGCCGTATCGGCACGAATACTTTGCTGTCGAAGCTTACGAACGTGAATATAAAGCAAATAAAAGCATCAGTTCAGAAATAACGAGCGACAGAGCGCGCGACGGCTCCTTGATAGATTCGAAGTGGACGGCAATCGCTTTCGGCGGCGCGGCCATGTTTGCCGGGCATGCGCATGCGCTGTTCACACCCGGTATTCCGGTACACGCAAAGCATTTTGCGTATAGCGGTGTACCGGACAGACTAAAATCCTCAAATGGGTGATGAAATCCGCTAGAATCCGCTATTTTTTTTTCCAAAACCACCAAGGTATCCGCTAAAGCCCTAAGAAGTATTTTGTAGAACCCTACAAGAAGCATAAATACAAAATAGACAAATAAATGCTGAAAAGGAACGCAATTTGCTGAATACAAAACATCACTGCATTTTCAATTTTCTTCATGGAGCACTCATTCTGACCGCGGCGCTCCATCTCTCAGCGCAGGCACAAGGGCGTAAAAGTCTCAGAGTGTGAACAGATCGTCATAATCACAATCTGAGCTAGTCTCCCACTTGGCCGAGCAGAGCCTCTGGCTGGTGTGGAGCACCTGTTGAAGGTGAGCGCTTACTCACACTCACTTTGTATACATCCCGATTTCCGATGAGGCGGATAGTTTTCTCTGGGCAGCTCGTAGTCGAAGCACCCATTTTTGTATCTTTTGAGCCCAGCTCTGATGACTATGATGGCGTTAACTGTGCTGGGGGAGAGCCTGATTTGGAGCTTTGTCTTCAACAAGTTCATCTGGCTGAACGATCGCTCTACTGCAGCATTCGAGTAAGGAAGTACTAGAATGGTGGTGGCGAATTATGCCAGTTCCTCGAGCGGGTATTCACTATTCCGCTAAATACAAATTTTCGCCGCTAAAGTTATCGAAATTCCGCCAGATCTAGCGGAATATCCGCTGAGATGGCAACATTTGCCTAATGCTTGCGCATACGAATGCTTTCATTTTGTGCCGCAAACTCTTCGCTGAGTTCATGCTTAATCCGCTACTACTTTACGCATACGTACTACTTTAGTAAGTCCAGAAAAGTACTGCACGCACGAAACGCTTTCACGTGTCTGAAGCAAATATCGCTGCGGCCGCGCGGCACAGGTGGTTTAGCGAGGCGTCGACAGACCTTCACGGGGAGAGCGTTAGGTGCGTGTCAATGAGCGTGCACGTGTCGCTTCTCAAAGCAGAGATAACCTTGCAGTGCCGGAAGCCACGGCGCCTGCTGTGCAATTGAAGAAGGCGAAAGTTGTAGCCGTGTGAAGCGCAAGATATGTGAATCTGATATCCTGGGAGTGTTGTACTTCGCTCAGTCACCCGGTTAACTACACCGCAAGCTCAGGCGTGTACAATGTAAAGCTGAGGGTTTGTTTGAATCAAGGCAGACACGCCCGTGTGGAGAGGGCATGGGTAATTATCGATGCAGTTCGGTGAAAGTGGTCGGTGGTGCAGCTTTCGCTGAACCGCCTTGTCTTGGTGTTTCATTGAAACACCAAGGCAACGAAGCAATCGAGGTTAACTGCGCAGCCTGCTGAACAGGTTGGTATACGTATAGAAGCGGCGCTTCCGGTCGCTCCATCTCCTTACAGCGAAAAGCAAGAACAGATTACGTAAGATACGTCATTGCATACGAACGCTTATGTCAAGCTGCAAGAAAGAAAGTCGTTACATAAATAGGCTTAAGAAAAGAAAGCACGATGTGGAGATAGCGTACGCGTGTTGAATTTATAAGCCGCAGTTATGCGCTACAGTCGCACAGGAGAATGGGTGATTGCCCGGCGCTTTCAGTTGACCTCGACGCTGCTGCCTTTGCTGGGCCTCAGGGGCAGAGACCCGCAACACACAGTGTTAGTCCGAAACATGCAAAATATCGAGAGCTATAGAGTGCACCAAGAAATAAAGAAAATATTTATGGAATGAATTACGGTAGCATTGAAACCAAGTTTGTACACTTCGAGCTATAACCTGGCATGCAAAAAGATGAACACAGCTTTGTATGAGTAGTTTGTACGCGAAAAAAAAAAAGTGAATCTTCGGTGTCTCCTTATTAAGCATTGTCACTCATCATGTTTCGTCAGTACCAGCGGTAGTAGCTTAGAGGCTGAGATGTAGTGCTGCTATGTTTGACGATGCGGGTTCGATTCCCGGCCACGGCGGCCACATTTCGATGAGGGCAAAATACAAAAATACTCGTGTACTTAGATTTAGGTGCACGTTAAAAAAAATGTGGTGAAAATTAATCCTTACCATACGGCGTGCCTCATATTCATATCGTGTTTTTCGCTCGTAAAGCCCCAGAATTTAATTTCGTTTTTCACGACTGAGTGGTTGTGAGATGTCAACAGCCTTAACTTCAACCTAAATTCGAACAGCAACATTAGGAGTGCCATTTCGACTTATAGTATAAGTGCATATGTTCGCGCTTTTAGATGCCATGCTAAGCTTCATACATTTCTAGGTTATTTGAAGATGTTTTTCATTTTCTAAAGGCGAATTTGTCAAATGCTTCCCACTGATACTTTTTGTGCGACAGGAATGCATTGAGTGCCCATTGAGTAGTTCCTACCCGCAAAGCAGGCTGCCTGTCCTCAAAAATTGTGCTATTACCGAATTCCCCTCTAAAACACTAACTAAAGTTTACTTAATGACATTCTCATAATTATAGTCATGCTGGCTATATTATCGTTTTCCATGTTCGCTTTAGCTACGAAACTGCCCCGCGACGGTGATCTAGTGGTTATGGCGCTCGACTGCTGGCTGACCCGAAGGTCGCGGGATCGAATCGCGGCCGCGGCGGCTGCATTTTTGATGGAGGCGAAAATGTTTGAGGCCCGTGCACTTAGATTTAGGTACACGTGAAAGAACCCCAGGTGGTAGAAATTTCCGAGCCCTCCACTACGGCGTCTCTCATAATCATATCCTGGTTTTGGGACGTTAAACCCCAGATATTATTATTATTTAGCTACGAAACTTGATCGCTCAGACTTATCGTTTAGACTCGATTTTTATCAAAACACCCGGCATGTTGAACGAACGCCGCATTGCTTTCAATTGTTAGTGACGAAGAGAAACATCTATGACGTGAGAAACATGCCTGTTGACGCAGTCATGTCGATGCAGGAACGCTGAATCATTAAAGGCCAACTCCGGCGATTTGTTGGCCATGTCAAAGTAATGGTGCTTTTATGTTCCTGAGACGCTCCTGTTACGGGCCCGATAGCAGAAATACTCGGCAAATTGGAAAATAATTTTAAATAAGCAAAAAAGCGCAACACCGAAACCGAAACCCAAGCGAGTGTACTGTCTACGTATGACGTAGACGTTGTTACGAACGAACCGGAAGTCGTGCAAGGCATGCCGGTCACGCCGGCGCGGAGTATGAAAACTGTGACAGCCGGGACGACCAGCGAAGCGCCGGCCAAACCAACGCTGTCTGTCGCCTTGTGCACAGCAGACGCTCGCTGTAGCGGCCTAAGCGCCGAAGTTAGCGGTGCCCTCGGCTGCGTCACTTCCGCCGCCTTGCCAACACTGACGTCACAGACGCAATGTTGTCAATAATTGTGGGAAGCCAGGAGGGCGTTTGCAGACAATCTTTAAAATTCATTTGCAAACAATCTGCGCATGTCTCAAGCCTGTAATTTGGCATAAATGACGGAAACGTGCAAAGGAACGTACCCAGCGAATTTCACTGAGATCCATCGACCTCGAAAAATCGCCGGAGTTGGCCTTTAAAGGAGTGCAGGCGCCAAAATCTTCCATGAAAGTATTATTAAGGAAAGCCTTCGATGCATCACCAAACGTGAAAACTGACCGGCGTCCCGCGTCGGCGGCGCCAACACGAGTGATGCAAAAGATCAGCATCACGTGATGACGTCACCATATGACTTCATAATGACGTCACGATCGCCAAAATTAGCGACGCCATCACTGTGACGTCACTAGGGCGTCACACGATGACATCACCACACGACACCGTCTCTTGGTCAAAGGTGGGCCGATCCCGGAGGCAGTGCAAACCCATGTTAGGTGCGGGAAGCTTTCGGTGGGCGCGGGGCAGGATCAATACATGGAATGAGAAGAAAAAGAGGTTGGCTTACGCCTTTGAGTCCTCTTAGGTGAATGCATATGGGACCCTGTGATTTTTATTTTATCTGAAAGACTGCCTATTGGGGACGCTGATAACGACCGGCAAGCAGACGGTATAGAGTACACAATAATTTATTATTACACAATTTACATGGAGCATTTGACGAGTTCAAAAGTTCCCGCCAAGAGGTGGAAAACCTCCGGGTGACGTGATGGCAACGTGACGTGAAGTACCAAACCGGTGACGTCCGCACACTGATGTGCTGTCTGCTGCATTTCACACGAGTGGCTCCGCTTTGCGGCAACAGTGCGATCGAAATGCGTAGCTGCGTCTCCCTGCAACGCGCGTTTATCACGCTCAGTATGTACCAACTGGCCCGCCAACAATCAGTGTTGCAGTTAGCGATTATTTTGTCGCTATCGTCGTCGTACGAATCCGACCGTGAGCGTCAGCCTGGACGCGAGCAAGTAAGGGTGGGACATCAGTTTGTTTTTGATCCGCTGGCGTGAGTGCACTTTCTTGTTTAAAGCTATGCCATCTGCCCACTCGCAAGGCCTCCTCAAAAACGTCATCATATTTGGCGCACACGACGCCAACGACACACTATTTACAGTTCTCTCATGACGCTTTTGCTGATGGTTACCGCGACAAGTCTGGAAAAGGAGCCACACTTCGGCTGTAGGTTTTAAAATTCAAATAAATTATACCTTTAAGCCGTTCGTTTTCTATCAAAGTTTGCCACAGCATTTCTTCCAAGCACCCAAAGCTCATGCTGTAATCAGCTTACTGTCCGACATTGGTGCCTACACTCCTTTAAGTTACAAGCGCGGCTTGTTTATTTTTCCTTTCATGTGCGGCAGCCATCATTCGCTTCGTAAATAACTATGATAACCTACTCATTCCGGCCTTTAAAACAACTAGAGAAGCTTTTGTCACGTAAATATAGCGAGCACAATCCGTACAAATTCATGTTCGTGTACTGAAGACACTGCTTGCACAAACTTGGCGACGCCGACCATGTAGAACGCAAGCAGGAACGCAGCCGCTTTTTCTGTGCGCAATGCGACCTTGGAGAGAAGATTATTTTGAGTCCATTAAAAAATCCGGCAGATCCCACGCACAGTGGGAATCGATATAATGCGAAGCAGCCAGCAAAGAGCTGCATACATCGTTTTGTTTATTTTTGAGCCGAATGAAATCATTCATGCCATGGCATCTAGTTCACCATATATCGCATGTTTGCCATGCACGCGTGCATGCACAATGTGGTATATACCATGCCAATGAAACGTATATTCTGGTATATACATTGCATGACCGGTGATTTATGTTCATCACGCACTCCTCTCATGCAATACCAATTTTGGTATATATCCAGTTATCTAAACGGCCGGAAGCGCACCATAACAGTGTCATGTAAATCATACCGTACATGACATTCGCATGTTAGGACCTGTCATTTATGTTCGTCATACAGTCACATCGCACAATACCAATTTTGGTTTATATCAAACGAGCGAAATGGCCGCGAGTCTACCATGAGCGTGGCATGTAAATCATGCCATACGTGACATGCATGTCATGGTTTTCATTATGCCACCTGTGATTTACGTTCGGCATACATTCGCGTCACGCAATGCCAATTTCGGTGTATATCAAGCTAGTGAAACGTCCGCGAATGAACCATGAGCGTGGCATGTGAATCATGAAATGCATGTCACGGTTTTCATGTTACCACCTGTTATTCATGTTCTTGATACCGTCACATCGCGCAATACCAATTTTGGTGCATATCAATCTAGCGAAACGGCCGCGAGCGCACCATGAGCGTGCCATGTAAATCATGTCGTACATGACACGCATGTCATGATTTTTATGTTACCACCTCTCATTTACGTTCGTCATACAGTCGCGTCGTGCAATACCAATTTTGGTGTATATCAAGCCCGCGAAACGTCCGCGAATGCACCATGAGCGTTGCATGTAAATCATGACATACATGACATGCATGTCATGGTTTTCATGTTACCACCTGTTATTCATGTTCTTGATACAGTCACATCCCGCAATACTAATTTTTGGTGTATATCAACCTAGCGAAACGGTCGCGAGTGCGTCATGAGCGTGGCATGTAAATTATGTCGTGCATGACACGCGTGTCATGATTTTCATGTTACTACCTCTAATTTACGTTCGTCATATAGTCGCGTCGCGCAATGCCAATTTTGGTGTATATCAACCTAGCGAAACAGCCGCGAGTGCGTCATGACCGTGGCATGTAAATCATGACATACATGACATGCATGTCATGGTTTTCATGTTACCACCTGTTATTCATGTTCTTCATACTGTCACATCGCGCAATACCAATTTTGGTGTATATCAAGCGAGCGAAACGGCCGCGAATGCACCATGAGCGTGGCATGTAAATCATGACATACATGACATGCATGTCATGGTTTTCATGTTACCACCTGTTATTCATGTTCTTCATACAGTCACATCGCGCAATACCAATTTTGGTGTGTATCAACCTAGCGAAACGGCCGCGAGTGCGTCATGAGCGTGGCATGTAAATCATGACGTGCATGACACGCATGTCATGATTTTTATGTTGCCACGTGTCAGTTATGTTCGTCATGTCGAAATGTCTCGTCATACCAGTTTTCGTATATATCCATTCATTTAAACGGCCGCGAGCGCCCCGAGACCATGTCATGTAAATCATGCCGCACATGACATGCGTGTCATGATTTGCACTTTGGGACCTGTCATTATGTTCGCCATGAACTCTTGTCACGTCATACCAGTTTTGGTATATATGAAATTAACGGAATGGCCGAAAGAGCCCCAAGGCCGTGGAATGTAAATCATGCTGTTCATGACATGCATGCCATGATTTTCATGTTATGACCTGTCATTTATGTTCGTAATACGGTCATGTTATTCCATACCAGATTTGGTATACATCCGATTAACGAAACGGCCAGGAGAGCACAAAGTCGTAGGCGGTTAGATAGATAGATAGATAGATAGATAGATAGATAGATAGATAGATAGATAGATAGATAGATAGATAGATAGATAGATAGATAGATCATCATCATCATCATCATCAGCCTGTCTACGCCCACTGCAGGGCAAAGGCCTCTCCCATATTCCGCCAATCAACCCGGTCCTGTGCTTTCTGCTGCCACGTTATACCTGCAAACTTCTTAATCTCATCTACCCACCTAATTTTCTGTCTCCCCCTCCCGCGTTTGCCATCTCTTGGAATCCAGTCAGTTACCCTTAATGACCATCGGTTATCCTGCCGACGTGCTACGTGCCCGGCCCATATCCATTTCTTCTTGATTTCAACTATGATGTCCTTAACCCCCGTTTGTTCCCTGACCCACTCTGCTCTCTTCCTCTCTCTTAAGGTTACACCTATCATTTTCATTTCCATCGCTCGCTGCGTCGTCCTCAATTTAAGTTGAACCCTCTTTGTAAGTCTCCAGGTTTCTGGTCCGTAGGTAAGTACCGGTAAGATGCAGCTGTTATACGGGGTGTTTCAAGAAATGTGTCCAACCTTTTCAAAAAATCAGGAAAATGCGATATCTCATTGCTGCCTTCAGAATTGGTCTTTATGTAGTGCTAGGGATTTTAAGATGGTTAAAGAAATTATTTGCGACTCTAATTAAAAAAGTAAACTTAATTAACTTTTTAATTAGTGGAGTTAGGTGGTTGTGTCGAATGGGAGAATTGAAGTTCTTCATGCCAGAAACCCAACCCAACTTTGAGATTTCGGAAAAGTGGTATCTAGTAATAATTACGAAGTAATGAAATTCAATCAAGTTCAATGGCGAAACCTAAACAGAAACATGGAAGAACGCAACTACCATATTCTTCTGAGATGTCCAAAATGAATGAATGACTTTTTCTGTAGCGCTAGGCATCTTTAGATGGTTAGAGACATGACTTAAGACAGTAATTAAGAGAGTTCAATTAATTAAGTTTTTAATTAGAGGAGTTAGGTGACTGTGTCAAATAGTGGAATCGGAGTTCTTCGTCCCAGAAACCCACCCCAACATTGAGATTTCGAAAAAGCGGCCTCTAGTAATAATTACGAAGTAATGAAAATCAACCGAATTCGATAGCTTTCACTGTTGAAAGCCGTTGCATTTCGTTGAATTTCATTACGCCACAGCAATTACTACAGGACGCTTTTTCGAAATCTCAAAGCTCGGATGGGTTCCTCGCATGAAGAACTTCAATGCTCCCATTTGACACAATCACTTAACTCCATTAATTAAAAGTTAATTATTGTAGCTTTCTTAATTACAGTCCTAAATGATGTCCTTAACTACCTTAAGATTCCTGCCGCTACAGAAAAAGCAATTCTGAAAGCCCCGAGCAAATATCGCATTTTCCTTATTTTTTGAGAAGGTTGGACACATTTTTTGAAACACCCTGTATACCTTCCTCTTGAGGGATAGTGGTAGATTACCATTCATGATTTGATAATGCTTGCCGAATGAGCCCCAACCCATCCTTATTCTTCTAGTTATTTCACTCTCATGGTTCGGCTCCGCGGTTACTACCTGTCCTAAGTAGACGTACTCCTTTACAACTTCCAGTGTCTCGCCACCTATCCCAAAGCGCTGTTCTCTGCCAAGATTGTTCCACATTGCTTTAGTTTTATGCATATTAATTTTCAGACCTACTCTTCTGCTTTCCGTATCCAGTTCAGTAATCATGAGCTGTAATTCGTCTCCCGCGTTACTCATCAATGCAATGTCATCAGCGAATCGCAGGTTACTGAGATACCCTCCATTAACTCTTATCCCTAACTCTTCCCAATCTAGGGTCCTGAAAACCTCCTGTAAACACGCGGTGAATAACATTGGAGAGATCGTGTCTCCCTGCCGTACGCCCTTCTTTATTGGGATAGATAGATAGATACGCTCAAACTCGCAGAAGTTCGCTAAGAAATGCTTCGCATTTAAAATCAGTGCTCTTCATTGTCTGAGACACAGTTGAGAACGTTCGTTCTTGCACAGAGCCACGGCGTGCAGTTAAAGCCTGCAGTGGCACCAATACCGGAGCGGAAAAAAGAAAAAAAAAAATTCGACGGCTCACTGCGGTTTCCCGTGTTGAGCCCTATAGCTGACGAAAGGTGAAGAGCCACTCGCTAAGCCCAACGTCTCGTTTTATGATTAGTATTACTATTGGTACTCCTCTCCAATAAATATTGTAGTTAGAAAAAGCGTGTCCGCGACCAGAACGAACGAAAAGAGAAAACAAACTGGGCAAAAAAATATATGTTGCTGCGGTCACGACGTATGTTGCCCATCAGGCGGACAGTGTCGGCGCGCAGAATCCGTGTCTCCCTTGGCGAGTTCGAGGAACGCCAGACTCGCTGCAGGCAGGATTCCAGGAACATTGCTCAACGTCCCGCGAATACGGCGTCAACGTCATACCGTTAACGCCTGTTTTTCGCCAATTCGGTTCTTGACGAGAAAGCGAGTTGCCATGCCGAAAGAGAAACAGCGTATGGATTCGTCGTATAGGCCACAGGCCGAACGAACGACCGCGCAATGATGAGCGGCTCGTATAAATTTTGAGGCAGGGCGGCGTTTTCGCTGCTCTCGTCGCCTTTAATTTCGGGTCACACCGGCGTGATGCCCTCGCGTACCGTCTGGGCCGAGCGTCTCTAGCTTTCGATCGTGGTGCTATTCCTTTTTTTTTTTTTTGGCTCGTCGTCAGAGTTGTTGTCCTTGGTGGAGTAAAACTGAAAACAACGGATGATTGCGTGAAGCTAATAATACTGCGTGCGCAAGAGCCGCGGCTCCGTACGCACCGTTGGTCGCCCTTCCTTCTCCCCATTCTGCGGATGCCTCGCCTAATGGGACCTAATGGGGCACCGCACGGGTGCACCTGAGCGACGGGGTCGGCGGTGGCGTGCTTGTTATACGCCCGTGTCGCAGGCCACTCTCGTGCGCTGCCCACATTCTACGCGAGGGGCAACCCACTCGTTCGCTATTCCGCCCTTTCGAGAAGCGTTCCCAATCACGCGAACCTACAGCGTAATAAAGCGGCCGTTACAGCGTGAAAGTAAACACCGGCCCGTTAATTGTTGCGCGAGAAAAGAACAAAAAAAAATAAGTAAAAAGATATGACGGAGAAGTAAGTAGCCTCGCATTTGAGCATCCTGGGATTGTACGTGTTGCTTTGTTTTTTTCTCGATATTTTTTTCCCTTGCCCTTAATTAATGACGGTTTTGCCGCAGCGACGCGCGTACGCAAGACTCATCGGAACTTCTCCCTTCCTTCCTCACCCCCAGCACGCGTCTCCAAAATAATTTACTACAGCGATTCCACTTTTGTTTCGGTCCTTTGAGCGCCCATGAGTTTCCTAAAAGATCTTATCCTCCCCTCCGCCCACCCGAAGAAAAAAAAAAGAATAAATAAAATAAAGCACTCACGGCGCACTGCTTTCTCGGTCTCACTCATGGGCTTATTTTCCTCGCATTTTTCTCGAGTCTTGAGAGGGAGAACGCCGTAGTCAGCTGCAGGAGGAATTAGAATAAATTGCTTATATATGAAAATTCATGGAAATGTAAGCACGACGCTCCAGAGGGCGTCTTATGACGCTGGCCGCCATCGGGCCCAAGCCATTTCATAACTTCACGATTCTCCCCCCCCCCCCCCCCCTCTCTTCATTGTTACCGCACTCCTTTGAGTCGACGCACTCTCTCCCACGCGGCCCGAGAACCAGCACGAAGCGACGGGATAAATGGCAGCGGCCTGCAGAGTGGAATGCGAATAATGACCGCCACCGCTGCTCATCCGGCGGCCTATATAAAAGCCAACCACAACATCACTGCCAAAGCAGTCTGCGGCTCAGATATGCGCGCGGTTCGCTTCGTATGCCAAACGAAAGAGGGAACGTCGGAGCGCGAGATTGTGTGCCGGGGCTACCGAAATGTCAAAACAATTGGCAGTGAATCAGGGCAGCAAGTGAAAACTGCCGAGCGCAAATTCGGTACGGGACATAAAAGAGCACACACCGCACGGGACAAGCACCAATGCTGCGTCTGCTCTCTACGTCTTCACGAACACGACCCAGACATGCACGTTAGAATACTGCTAACCATTGCAGTACAAGCCTACTACACAGATTACGACTAGGCGTGGCGTTCACTCGTCGTTACGTACACCTTATTGGCTGTGCAGAAAGTCCGAATTGCGAGGTATGTGGCACTCCTGAGACTACTGAACACCTTTTGTGCGTCCGCCCACGGTGTATCGCGCAAAGAAATTCGATGGCCACCGTCTTGTTGGAATCAACGAAACAACAAGCTTCAAAAAAAAGTTCTGTTGGGACCACCACCTCGGCATCAGCGCGATATTCTGAAAGCGCTGAACAATTTTTGGCGCGAGACAGAACTCGACAAGAGACTGTAAATAGTTGCTGGACATTCAAGGTTTTGCTTCATCGCCACCTCCCTCCTCCTTATCATCAACACCTTCTCTCTCCTCTCTTTCTCACCCCCTACCTTTTCCTAACGCTGAGTAGCAGGCCGGAAAATTGATTGAGGCCGAACCTCTCAGCTTTTCTGCCGCAATAAACATTTCTCTCTCTCTCTACGTGCCGTACCGTATTGGCGCTCTGTAGTTTAGCATTATGCAACAAATTCTCTCAAGTGAATACTGTCACAGGACGAAAAGTTATGCATAAAACTTGTCCTTAGGACCTGAATTCAACTTTAATTAAGTCCAAATTATAAAGTTGGAGATCGGGTAAGTTTCTCTTGAGCCATAGATAAAAGTTTTAACCTCCCTTATCGTGGTGAAAGCTAGTTGTTCGGCAGACCCTGCTGCATTTCTGGCGAACACAAACTGTAGCCTGAGGCAAGCCAAGCTACGTTGACAAGTAGACAGAGCAGACGCTCGTGCATTATTAATGTACTATATAGCACCCTATCATTTCAACAACTACTGCTGATGTTCGAGAAGGCTAAACTCCGTACAACCAATTCAAACTTGCGACAGGGTGAGCTCACGCCTCACGAGATATAAGTTCACTTTTCTTGAAGGCTGAAACATACCATGTGCCATACCATACAGAGCATGACGTTCCTGTGGGGACACACTGCATGTTCAGATGACAGTTGTTTCACATCATCCTGCAATTTTCCTAGAGACATTAATATGTTCAGCGAGTCGTGTATCAAGTAATCCTAAATGTCGCCATTCACCTGGAGAAGCAGTGAGTGAGCTCACTGAGCACGTGCCAAACTTAGTGCAGTAGCGGGAGTTTGACCATACTTTATGTTCGTGCGTATGAATGTGCGCGTGCATATATACACATGCAAAGTTGAAAAACTTCAAGGTGGAATGTTCAACCCCCCCCCCCCCCCCCCCCATGGCTACGCCAGTGCTACCTCTGATACATATTGAAGCCTACGTTTGCCTGTGCAGCGCTAGAAATACGTACTGTATACGTATATACACATCACAATAAGAAAATCTTTTATTTTCCAACGAAATTGTTGGGTGTCCTTCAGGCGAAAAGCTGCACAATATCTGGGACTCCCGCACATTAAGGGAAACGCTAGGGCGGAGCATTTGCTACAGCTATAGCCGATCCGCCCGTAGCTAGCACAATCCTGTTCATTCCTCTCTCGCTCACTCGCCAACTCACTCATTCTCTGTGTTCGTCATCATCCGGACATTCCACTGGCGAACAGCAGTTTCGTCGTAAAAAAAAAATCGATCAGAGAACGAAAGTGCACGGCTGCACTGAGACGATGGTGCGGTCTCCTTTGTGCTGCCTAGCGCGACGGTATACATTCTGTTCCTCTGGTCATTATGTCGGCCTACTGAGCGCCTACAATTCGTTCGCGAGTAAGCGTAACAGCTTCACTGCATGCAGTTGTCATTACTGCGCGCTTGGAATGCATGCAAAATAATGCAGTTACGGCACGGCAACACCATCATTACTGCACCGAGAGTGCGTTTGCGAAAAACTGGTGTCGGTATCGTGAAACATTGACGTCCAACCAGAGCGCGACACGTGTTGCAATTTCACGAAGATGTTAGTCGCACTGGTTTTCTTGCGGATTCCCTGTAGGGGTACCTGCTCTATACAGTATATATGTATATATGATGACATGTTAGAGGTATTTGTCCTTATGCTATGGTGCTCAACGTACGAGGGAGTCGCTGTTGACTGTTGTCCGCGCTCGCACCATAAACGGGGGCGACAAACCGCTCAGAGGCACATGTTAGAGTATACAAAAGTATGGCAGATTGGCTTCTATAGTACCTGAAGGAGATGTTTCTGGGAGTGTCAGTCTATCTCGTAACCACTCATTCTTGCTATACAATGCTTAATGGTTCTACTGCGACATTAAAAAAACTCAAATGCAAAACTTCTACCATACGAAATTCTCTCAGAATATGCCAGCCTCCTGTGGTACGCGTACTGGTTAACATGCAATGCATAATTTAACCTCATGGTCATGGGTCATTGTCTCTTTAAGCAAAACTGCTGCGGTATTGGGGGCAAAGACCTACGGAGTCACCATCTTATGGAAGGGCCTCGCTTGCGCAGTAGGACGGATAGCGCGCCGCGCTTCTCATATAGCTTTGGCTGTCGGCTCTGAATGACTAAAAATATCCCGCGGGAGCCCTCCTGGACATATATGTAAGTACTCTCGAGACAAGGAATCTTTACTGTCAAAATAATTATCTCGAACAAAAAGCACGCACATAATGGTTTAAAGACGCCGTGCAATTCCAGAAAACCAACAGCAAACGCCTATTGCGCGCTGTCGCAGCGACGGAGTGTCTACAAGCCGACTTCTTGCGTGAAAGGTGGGAATCGCTCAGAGCAAACTATGTGACATGTGTTACTATATAGTGGGCTCTTTGTATAACTAAGTGGCGCATAAACCTCAAGCATCAATTCAACTGTCGCATGGGTTCACAACGACCGACCGCGCATTTTCGCACCATTCCGCGAGCTTTTCGCACCATACCGCACGCAAGCAACCATTGTTGCGTGGACGCTATCAGAGATGTTCGACAATAATTAAATTGCGTTATAACCGGGGACGTTGACGCCTATACGAAGACTTGTGATGTGCCGTCGCAATTATTCTTACTTTTTCTTTTCTTAGGTGTTTCCTTATTATTTTAACAGCGGAACTGTCAAAGCCGAGCGTAAGGTGTTATCCGTGGACTGGAAAAACCAGCTGGCGGGTGTGCGCCACAGAAATTCGGCAAGCCCCATTACAGAGTCAAGCATTTATGGGAACCATATGAATACGTTACTGGTGAGAAAAGGAAGTGAGCGTGAGGAGGAGGGAAGTAGGGTGAAGCAAAGAATAGCATTGTAAAGTATAGTATAGCAAGGGGGTGGGAAAGGGAAATGAGAGTTAGGACGAGTGGTGTGAGGAGAAGGAGGGCGAACCATAGCATAGCCATGTGTAGTAGAGTATAGCAATGGGGTCGGAAAGGGAAGTGAGGGTGATGAGGAGGGAAAGGAGTAGGGGAGAAGGGCATAGCACATCCTTCTATATTATAGTACAGCAAGGGAGTGGGAAAGGGAAGTGACGTTGAGGATGAATGATGTGAGGGTGAGCAGGAAAAAAAATATTAGGGGAGAGGGTGAAGCATAGAATAACCTTATATAGTATATTATAGCAAGGGGATCGGAAAGGGAAGTGAGGCTGAGGAGGAGGGGAGGTGGTAAAGTATTGCATAGCCATGAATAATATGGTATAGCAAGGTGGCCGGTAAGGCAAGTGAGGGTGGGCAGGACTGATATCAGGGTTAGGAGGAGGGAAAAAAAATAAAGAAGGGGAATGCCGCCCGCTACGCCGTTTCCTCAGTCTTCGCACCGCAACCGCGTAGCTGCCCCAATTTCTTTTTTTTTTCTATATGAGTCGCACTGTAAGCTTATCTGTCGTCTCAGCGAGCGACTTCCTGCTGCTCCTTTTTTTTTCATTCCGGTACATTCATTGTTTGGTGCACTGCTAACACAAACGAGGTCTGTTCGTGGTCCCGCAGGCATGGCACCCTTTCACGGCAATCCCAATCAAATTGGCCACGGAAATCTTCCAGAGAAAATGATCCTTGGACCACGGCCCCACACACGCACCCTTGCAAAGCGACGCAGGCATTGACACAGTTTATGAAATCGATTGGTCTCAGTGATCGATTGTATGCTTAATGAGGCAACACGTGCGAGCATAGATAGTACCTTCCTCTTTCTCTTTAGCTGATTCTTCTTTTTTCATGCCTTAAATGTTTTTTTAACACGAAAGTGTTTTATGCCGGGGTCCACCAAGACTTCAGTGACGTATTTCCGTCACGGAAATGACGTCGAAAAAATTTACACGATCAGATGGCAAAGAAAAAAGTTCCGTCGACGGGCATCGGACCCACGACCGCTCGGTCCACAACAACAGATGCCGGGCACGCTATCCACTGCGCCACGGTCACAGACTTAGAGAAGCGAGTTGGGCTAGTTGGTGCTTATTAGCTGCGGACATATCTACTAGCGCGAAAAACACAAAGGACGAGGTAAAGACGGCGGACAGGACGCAGCGCTAAACCGTTACCTCGTCTTTACCTCGACCTTTGTGTTTTTCGCGCTAGTAGATATGGTCACAGACTCTAGAGGCTTTACAAATGCGCCTTTTATATCTACCACTCTCCCGGTCGGCGGAGTGGTGTTGCCCTCTGGGAGCGGTAAAGTAAAGGAAATCGTCATTACTGTGGCCTCCGCGATTAGCACCTACAACGCGTTACACGTCCGTCCCATTCGGCGCGTTTTCAATAGAAGTTCAATTTTGTCCATGCCTTAACACACCGCGAGGTGGCGATCTTAGCCCAAGCGTCGTAAAAGCGTCGGCCTCGTTCATAGCATCACGCTAATCCAAACCAAAAATAGCTCTGCGACGCGCGCCTGCCTCACGTGGCTGTAACACCGCGTTCCCCGCTCACGCTCTCGCCCCGAGAAAAATCGCGACCGGGCTACCGGGGCGGCACGACACGCTTTGCGTTTCCCTCTAGTCCGGCCGTGGTGTTCAATCACATTTTAACATGCCGCGGGATGGCGACCAAGTTCTGCGTCCAACATGCGACGCTCTTCTGGCTATCACACCTCGTTCTCTGATTACGCTTTCACCGTTAACTACTACAGCTACCACAAGGGTTTGTTTAATCATTTAACATGGACGTTAATAATAATAATAATATATTAATGAGAACTAACAGACAATAATGCCAAGGAAAGTATAGGGGATGTTTTTAGTAATAAATGTAAGGTAATTGTGAAGAAAGAAAAGTGGACGAAAAGATAGCTTGCCGCGGGCAGGGACCGAACCTGCGACCTTCGAATAACGCGTCCGATGCTCTACCAACTGAGCTACCGCGGCGGCCATCCCCCCGTCCACTTTATAGGGTATATGTGTGCACTTAAACGTGGGAGCGTCAGTCAGCGCCGCCAGTAGTCATGACGGCGAGTGTGGAACACTCTTTTTCTGCCTGTTGGCGTCACGTAGCACGTGAACTTATTACGAGCTGGCAGCTGACCAATAATCCCTCGCATACTACCTGAAAGCATCAAGTCTGCCAGAAGGAGACCCTCGCTATGAATGAAGGAAAGAAGTGTTAACACTTCTTTCCTTCAATAATAATATATGGGGTTTAACGTCCCAAAACCACCATATGATTATGAGAGACGCCGTAGTGGAGGGCTCCGGAAATTTTGACCACCTGGGGTTCTTTAACGTGCACCTAAATTAACATGGACGTTAGTCGTCGAGATGGAGATGTAGGACCAATCATCAAAAAGGGTGTATCGACGTTAAACGGTGCTATAGCTGCCAGACGTCAATATACATTGTGGAAACTCTCTTATATCAATGTACAGTAAACATTCAGTTACTTCTGTAAGGTTACTTCCGATTCCAATGACTTCCGATTACTTCCGATTCCAATGACTGAGGGATCAACCATCTTTTTCTTCTTTTTTTTTTTTTCCTGCGTATAGGAATGGAAACCTTACGCGCGCGCCTGGTTTAACTCCCTGCATTTTCATCCTTTTCGCTTCCTTCTGTTACTGTGTGAGCGCAGTGACCAGTGAACCTTCAGTATATGTTTTATAGAACCAGCATGTTGATGTATCGTGATTTGCGATGCAAGGTCCAGCTATATGACCAAAAAGTATCGCTTTTCATAGAATGGGACAAAGTAATATGAAAACCTTCAGTAACGTTTCAACTTGCTTTGCGCCTCTCTCGTCTTCTAATGAGGACTTTGTTTATCCACCTTTTCTTCTTTCTTTCTTTTTTTCTAAAAAGCGTCTTTCCCGGCTAAGCAGCTCCGATGGTCAGTTATTGCGATATAACTGTGAGTACTTGCGCCAAAAATGCTCCAGACTATATGTAAAAAGACAAAACACATATGACAGAGAAAGGCTGATAAAGTTAAGATGTACCTACCTGTTTAAATACCTGTTTAAGTCGGCTTCTGTGTGCACAATCATGGCTTACGTCGGAGGTTAAACTGGATGTGGAAAAGGCGTAGAGCGGAGCTGAAAGGCTTCTGCGCTAGATTTCGTAGGGAGTTCGAGTTAATTTCTAGGGGAATGACGGCGAGGCATTTGCTCAGGGCGAGTTGAGAGTGACGGCGATTTCCGAACGTCGCCCCTAATCTTGCAATTCCAATATCGGCCCAGGCGCACCAACCGCCGGTGACGCCAGGTGGTAATTAAGCGCCTTGGACGCACGCTTTCGGTGCCTCTTTCGTGTGGCCCGGAAAACAAGTCGCGCGTCAGGTTGGTACAAACACGCCAAGTGAAATGTTCAAACGGTTCAAGCGGGATCATGATGGAGCAACGAGGGCACCAATTTGCAACGCAGCGCGATTGTCCGCCTACTCGCAGGTCAATATTGAAAGTCCCTTCGACGAAGAACGGTGTTGTTTAATAACAGGCATCAATGATGCCCGTCTACTCACACGCGTGTGAACGTCCTCTCTGAATTTGAAAAGTTTGGCCCAGGCTACCTGGCCCAAACTCTCGGCCTCCATACTATCTGGACTGCTGTGACCACCTGCCAAGGATGAAGACAACGCACCGGCTCTTGAAATAGTAATCATCTATCTATCTATCTATCTATCTATCTATCTATCTATCTATCTATCTATCTATCTATCTATCTATCTATCTATCTATCTATCTATCTATCTATCTATCTATCTATCTATCTATCTATCTATCTATCTATCTATCTATCTATCTATCTATCTATCTATCTATCTATCTATCTATCTATCTATCTATCTATCTAGTATAGTACATCGGCACGTCTTGAAGGGACAAAATAAAGAAGTTAATCTTTTTACCATTCGAAGAGTAGACGGAAATTACTGCAGTAGAAATAAATGGTCACACATTCCCATTTCTGTCATTTGGCGCCGAAACAACAGTACCTGCTCCTACACAGGACGTTAAGTGTTTCGAGGAATGCTCTCACATTTTAGTCACTTCGCGAAAAGTTCGGGAGATTCGCTCTGCCAGTCAGAGTATAATTTGGAGCTCCAGTGCCCATAAAAACGCATAACGTTCCGACTAAATGGTGCGGGAGCTTCGGGGCGTCGTCGCCATCTGTACTTTGTTATATTTTCCAAATAAGAAGGGTATATTGACGCCATGGCGTTAAAGAGCTCGTTTCGCTGAAATTCCGGTGTCGGGGTCGGCGGCGGCGTCTTTGGTTGTGAGCGAAAACTCAGCGTTGTCCGTGAGCGAAAATTCGAGGTATATATGCAAAGAAAGAAACAATAAAAGAACCTCGGTTCGAGTGGCACCGGGTATTTGAACCTGCGACCCCTCGCTCCGTGGCGTGATGCGTGTAGCCGCTCGGCCACCACGTATACATGCTCTAGCGTACTAACGGCGAGCTATTTATATACACCATTTAGCGTTGGTGTTACGCACACCTCGGAGGTTCTCCAGCGGCTTGACTACCACCCGCGAGATGGCACAAAGGCGTTTTCAAATGGCATCACCCCGCCGTGTGGCGGTGTTTCGTCGCGCCGCGTGGATGGATACTGGAGCCGGATGGCGTCCGCACTTTGGCTTTCCTTGCGGCACGGTTTAGGCCTCCACCGAGAAGCGAAGCCAGGAGCGATTGGGAAGGCGATATGAACACGGTATGATTAAGCTATCGCGTTCTACTTTTGAAAGCGAAGCTCAAACGTCCTCCAAGTTTTTCGACAGCGTAGAAGTGCAGCTTGACACTACATTTCCTCATCAATTGTAGCATTTAACACCCAGAAGTAACTCATATGTAACAAGGTAGTGCAGGTCTCTGGATTATGTGAGACTATCTGATGTTATTTTAATATTCTCACGTAATACGGTACGCAAGATTGTTTGCAGCAAGACTTGTTGTGACACAGTCGCAACAGCATAGTATCAAATGCGTAATCTATGTTCAGCAGCGAAAAGCTCCTACAGACCACTAGGCCACAGGAATGAGTAACTTCGTATTTCTACAAGTGTATATTATAACTTGGGCAAGGCAAGTTGCTGCGATGTGGCCAATGTGCAAATGCAGAAAAATAAGAAAACTTCGTATGATTTATAGAGTCACCTATCACCGAAAAGGTTTCAAGGAATCTGAGACGCTCCGGCTTGTTCGGGCTTTTGTCCTCAGTCGGCTCACATATAGTCTTCCTTTCCAGGACCCCAATAAGACAGATCTAAAGGCCCTAGATGCGTTGATCCGAACATCGTACAAAGAGGCTCTCGGCCTACCAATCGGAACATCCACTGAACGCCTAGAAGCCCTCGGTATCCACAATAATCATGAGGAGCTACGCGCGGCAGTGCTCATTTCTCAACGCGAAAGGCTGAGCTTAACCACTCCTGGAAGAAAATTGCTATGCCGTGTAGGTTACCCATCTCGTCCTCAGTATGCGGGAGAAGAACTGGAGTCCATGGCTTAACAGGTACGTGAAAGGATCTTAGTAGCCCCTATTCCCAAAAACATGAGCCCACAATACCACAAAGGTCGTAGAAGCGCTCGAGCTCGCAAGTTACAGCGGCGATTAGGGGGAAATCCTGACACGGTATATACAGATGTCGCCTGATGCGGTACCAACAAGTACGCCCTCGCAGTCGTAGGAGCGGCCGCAAGTCAAGGGCTTCTGACATGCGCCACTACTCGAGCTGCGTCCGCGAATACCGCAGAAGCTTCAGCCATCGCGCTAGCTATTAAAACTAAGGATATCCTGGGACAATCATCACTTATTCTTACCGATTCCAAGGTCGCATGTAGACTCTTTCTCACCGGGAGACTACCACACAGCACCATTCGCCTATTAGGACCCGACCTAACGCAGGACCATGCGGTCATCTGGTGCCCGGGTCACGCAGGACTCGATGGCAATGAGAGAGCGGACGGCGCAGCTCGTGCTTTTATAAACCGAGCGGCCGACCACTCCGACGAAAGCCCTTTCTTACCGCGAGACATCCTTGAGCACCAACGGCTTGAGCGACGACAGTACAGTCCACCCCACCCTGATCTATCCGGGCGGGACTCTTACGACTGGCGCCGTATACAAACACATACATATCCGAACCTTTCTTTGAAACATGCCATTCACCCCACAATGTACAGCGATAGCTGTCCGTGGTGCGGAGGCAGGCCCACTCTCGCCCACATAACGTGGGATTGCCAGAACAGGCCACCCGAAATTAACTCGCCGCAAATAGCCGGCAAAATTTCCGGAAGGGAGCAGTGGGAGACTTTGCTCGCCAGCGAGGATCGGGTGGTGCAACTAGCACTCCTCGACCAGGCGCGGCGGGCTGCTCAAGCCAGTGGAGCCCTGGAATAGGGGCCCCACCCACCCGCTCCCTAAACACTTTTCTTTTTCTTCTTTTTTTCCCTGAATAAACGTTTTGATATATATTGAATAGAAGAAGCCAGTCTTTCCTAAACTGAATACAGTGTTTATTTAGTCCACTTTACGCTGTTGGCCTTTTCCTCTTAATGTGCCTTTACTCACTCGCTGTTCGACAAGCACTAACTGGTAAAGCGCCGGCACACGCAATGCGGAAGATAGCTGGTTCTGCTGAGACGTTAGACACGGATCCTTTCGTCCTTTTTCATCAATAATCCCGCATTTCAAATGAACATAACAAATAATTTTCCTTACGCTTTTTCCAACTTCATTGTGTATTTCCGTAACACGGTTGTAAGTAACAAAATATATAGTTCCTCGAGTCCCTTCCTTCGTCTTCTCCCTCGGAAGGTATACAGTTTCAAAAGACGTTTGCACATCAATCGCGGAAGCCCCCGTTTAGCGTTGCTGCTTTATTCATGAAGGAAAAGATAGTGGAGAAACTCGCGTGAGTGCTGGAATTCCGGACATCCACTATTCCCGCTGAATGTAAGCGGTGAATGCGACAAATTCGCGCCCCTGCAAATAGGGAACACCTTTTAATATTGAGTGCCGCATAACTCTTCTTGACGCGTTCAAAGGCTTTCGCTGACATGACCCAATGCGACGAACTCTTCTCATGGCATGGCAAGTCATTCTTTATTGAGGAAAGTCTGCTTGGTTCTACGGATACTTTCATTCGGGAACGGGTAGCTCGCGATAAAGAATGAAAAGACATGGGACCAGTTTAATGCGACGACGAAAAATTTAGAGTAGAGGTATTGGGGAAGCTGACATTGCGAACATGCGCCTTCATTCGATCAAATTTTTTCGCTCGAGTAACCACTAGGATTCAGTCTTGGTGAGGTTAAGCGGCATTTCACACTGTGGCCCGTAGTTGCAAGGGCTGCCGTGAAACAGCAGGAAGGGTACATGTGCCTCTTCTATCGTCGGTCGCCTGAGAAAGAACGAATGGTGTAAAGGTCTTATGTAAACTGGAAATCGGGAAGCTAAAAACCGGGCAACCTGCATCTGTTGGAGGGCAAACAACTTCCAAGGGAGGCTCGATATCAAAGAGTCCGCGCAGAATATTTTCTCTGAACACTTTGAAGGAATACGTTTACTGATCGCCTCAACGAAGAACAAAATCGATGGGCGTCGCAAGCTGGCTCGCTTATAAATCGACCAGGGCCGACATGTAGGCGCAAATAAAGAATACGTAAGCGCCGAATGCTTTTTTCTTCTTTTCTTCTTGTAAAATTTAAACAAGCGCCACATGCAGTGCTTTTTTTTTTATGTTCGACTCACAGCTATATGATTGCAGTAATAAAGGGTCACATATTCCACACTAATAATAGCATTCTCATCCTACTAATTTAAAAGAAAACTACCAGTGAAAGTGAGTGTCTATGTCCATACAGAAAAGTTAAAATTAAAAAATACCGCGGCTTTACGGGCCAGAGCCAAGGTCGTTGTAAGCCAGGCCACAGTGGGGAACACCCTATTGATTTTTAGCACCCGGATTTCCTTAACTTGCACCTAAACCCAGGTACAACAAAAATAGAAACTTGCCACCAAAGCGCTAATTACTTTTGTCATGCAGTGAAAGTAACACACATGCGTGTGCCGGTAGCTGAGGAGCTGAAGCGAGTTTAAAAAAATAAAATACGGAATGAAAGTAATTTCCACGGTTAATAAGGCTAGAAAAAGTCCATGCGAGTAATATGTCGGGATGCAACAGGCGGGCTCAATCAAATGTTCCACAGTTTTTGGGGCATGCCTTATCTGAAATGGTATCAAATCTACCAAGCTGATTACAAAGCGACTCCATTCAGGAATGCTCTTGCACACACTGCCTTGCAGGATATCGTAAACAAGTCTGACAATTGTTTATAACGGTGCTTTTCTGAGGCGTCACAAAACGGTTACCTTTTTGCCTTGCTACACAATATTCGTTCGCTTCACTCCCTGTTCACTCTATAGGGAAGTGTTAGGCTCTTAGAAGAAAGGCGGAAGAGGCGACCCACAGACGAACCCGTCTAGTTAAGGGAAGGGCAAACATGTACTGAGTCGGTTGAAAATAAATTGTACACTCTATGTCAAGTGACCGATAGCTTTTCTGCAATAGCCGATCGTCAAAATGGGCAGTCCCGGTAGCCAGGTAAGCTTGTCGATCGTGCGCGTACTGAAGACGAGCATGCCGTTGTATGGTATACAGTATACCCTGCATTAGTTCCCCGTCGAAAGACCCGGTGCGCTACACCAAGATGAAATATGGATTTGCGAGCGCCGCTCCTGGCTTGAACCGGCGCGGCTTCTCTTTCTTGCGATGGAACTGGATGACGATGATGATTACTAGACGATGGGTCATTGCTCCCGTGCCTCGTCAATGATGGAGGCATCACGTTAGAAAACTCGCAGGGACCCACAAAAGTAGCATGAAAAATACCAACTTGTAGGTCTTCCTTGAAATACGCCCCACAAGGCACCTTTTATGCGAGATGAAAAGGCTACGGAACATTTAGTACAACATCGACAATAAAAGGGGAAGACCAGCGTAAGGAAAAAAAACTGAACGTGACGCTCAGTGGTTTCAGCAGGGCTCTTCTTCGCTTTCGCGCACGTGAGCAGCAGTGTCTTTTATTGGGGATTCTCACTTCCGACACATAAGATAAAGAAATCAAGTCAGTAAATGAGGCGTTTCCTAAGGCTGCCAGTGTGATTTTTTTTTTTCTTTCGATGGTCTGACAACACCCCCGTGCCAAAATTATAGCAGAGCACTCAAGACATAGGTCCTTCTTGCATCTCGCTCGGTTTTTCGCACGGAGTACTAAACCGAAAAAGAAGTTGGACAAGAATTCTCGCAGTGCCCGGACCAAGCGGTCACGCACGTGCAGCTTCTTCGTTGATAGCATCAGATACGCCACCGGCTCGGCATAGTGCTACACATCCGTGCAAGGACCATCTTGCATCGGGGCCAGAAACGGTGCGCAGCTAACCACTACCTCCCGGACACTCCGTCAGCACGTCGCCACCGCTATTAATTTCATCGCAACCTGGCTACGCAAATGGAACTAGCGCCATGAACTAGGCTCGAGGCGTCTCTGGCACGCGTTGCGAGGGGATGCAATTACGCTCGAAGGAGGCGTGGGCGCATAATTCTGCGTTAATTTTCTCGGCGAGCAGGCCGCCAGTTCGGGAAACGCGCCGCCTCGTGACGGAAGAGTGTCTCTGGCGAGCACGTCTAATGAAGACGGCTGGCCCTCCTCGTCGGAGCGTGCGCAAGCGAGTGCATTTGGAGGGGCGCGAATGATATACGAAGGCGCTCCTTGCTGAGCGAGCGGCTCCGGCAAGATGCCGGAGAAATAAAGGAAATTTTGTGCTCTTATAGATAGCTGCAGGCAGTCATCTAACGGAGTAATGCGGCGTGTATATGAAATGAGCGTGCATAAAGTCTCGCGTTCCTCGGAATCTAGGAATGGGCGATGGCTGAACGCAGTCGCGAATGACAACACACCTTTTTCTATAGCCGTAAGTCGAATGTGTGTGTTATTCATTTTATGGTACTAGCTAGAGATGGATTTGTCCTTTATTAGTTGGCAACGCCGAAGAAACAATGATTAACCAACACGCGATTATGAGAAATAACACCGCGTGACAAATTCCTTTAAAAACACGGCAGACACACTCGGATAAGAGATATTATCGTAGAGAGTTACACGAAAAAATAAAAACGGGGGCCTTGTGAATTGTGGATCGTGGCGTTAAAGAGGGAAAAAAGCACGGCCGAAAGGGGCAGTGCCGCAGGTGCACGTATCATTTAAGAACAAGTGAAAGGACGTTGACTTCTGCAGTGTAACACGAGACATCAGCTTTTCTCCAATATAGAGATATAGCCGTGATTTTTTTAACTGCGCAATGACGAGGACATTTATGTCTGCAGGTTGGCGCCACGCTAAATGTTGTTAGGCGCCCTCGCCGTTGAATAAACGTTCCACTCCTACACTAAGAAGAAAAGTAATTGTATATACTAACTTTGAGATAGTAAATGCTTGTTCCGACACAAGTTAACCACCTATGTAGTAACTGCGCGCAGTTAGTAACTGCCAAGTTAGTAACTTTACCATACTATGAGACTTACCACTTACAGTATACTAACTACAGGGAGTAGTAATAGAAAGTTAGTAACTTAACTACCGTAACAGTCACGGTTACTGACACTAGTGAACTACAATTACCCAACGATCTGTTTACAGCTATTTGGTTAAGGTGTGTCGTTGACATTTTCATACAAAGTCGAAACTATTACGAAAACGTAAGCTCATGTAACAAAAAAAGCGGGAGGTTATGGCACTGTCTTGTTACACAAGTTAATAATGTCTAAATACTTAATGCGATTACTATGGTAAGTACATATCACAATGAAATCTTCAGAAAAACAATGTATACATAGAGGCATGAACTAACCATAAACGAGAAGACACAAACTCACACGGAACATAAAGGCTTCCACGCGACATGTATACTATATTAGCAATTTTGAGGATATATATATAGCTATAGTTTTGGGGTAGCACACGTTGTACCGGTGAGCATCCATGCGCTTAGACATATAGTCGACTTTTTGGGCCCTGGTTGTTGACTGTTTTACGGATGCGTTTCGATGCCGCCATATTGGGCTGTTAACCGCGCTGTTTTTGGTATCTTTAACAATTAAACGAACAGCGTTAGGGTAGATGCATACGCATGCAGCCGGTTCGGTTGGTACATTCGACGTTTCCTGACCTTATCCATTCACGTCGCGATATACAAAAATGAGAAAACGTTCGTTTAACAGCCCAGGATGGCGGCGCCCTATACGTAAAATCGTCTGTACCTCACTGCTTGCATATACGTGCGCGATGACGTAGCACAAAGATGTTATTCCAACATAGCCAAGAACAGTAAAGCTTGCCTAAATTTCCCATAAGACTGTCACAATTGCAGCATAACATACTACTGCCAGTAGAAGTAGTAACGTTTACTAACCCGTCAAGCAGGTAGAAACATTTACTAAAGCTATTGCGCTCAGTAATGACAACGTTTACTACCTCTCGTATATTTCCACAGAATAGGACTACATTAGCGACACGCAGCAAGGTTGACATGGGGGTAGTACATGCTGCACTTACTAACTTTTCGCTACTTTTTTTTTGATGAGTGCACAGTTCTGCGACAATGTCAGGAGACTAAATACGTCTTCGTCACACGAGACGTGGTTCAAGGGACACTAAAGAGCAAAACAATTTTCCTCATATTAGTAAAGTACTCTCACGATACCAAAAACACCGCGCTTGATGCGAGAAGACGCTTAGTAAGCGAGAAAACGTGCAAAAACAAAATGTGGGTGGCGACGCCACCTTGAAGTTTCCGCACCATTCGACGTGATGTCACATGTTTTGACGGCGCCTACTAGGGACTGCGCAGTTCCTAACCGGTAAAACTGAAGTACATTGTTCTCTGAGGGGGCCATAGACTTAACATATCAAGTTTGGGGTAATTTTGTTGTGCAAATGGCGCCAAAATACGATAAATACACTTTGAAATCCGTGACGTCATGCGGAGAAATTTCGGCACGAAATTTAGAATGAAACTTTGAACTTGATTTTCTCCTCTATTAATAAACCTATGATGGCGAAATTAACGACGTTAGAGCTCTCAGAGCACAATTTATCGAAATAGGTCGATTCATTGTTTCTCTCCATCATCCTGTAAAGTTCCTTTTTTTTGTTTGCGCATGCATGTAATAATAGTTGAGGCATTTGGTATAATGCCATGTATTATTACAGAGGTTGAAAATTTAATTTAGGCTTTTGAAGCCAAGCTTTTCTGCTGTTCTTGTAAGTACGCAATCTCGATAACCTTTCTCTCCCAGAAACTCGGCGATCAGCTTTAAGAGATAGAAAATCGATCGATCAAATGATTATCTTTGAAATTCCAAAAGCAACACGTATTCTGTGACAGAAGCCGTAGCAGAGGGCTCCCAAATCAATTTAGACGACTCAGGTATGTTAAGCGTGAAACCAAAAACACGATACGCGAGCTTTTGTGTACTCTGTTGTTATCAAAAATGCCGACTCCGCGACCAGGGGCTCTCACCGGCGAAATCGCGGTAAGAGTAGGCACGGGAGCGTTGTGAAATAGAGCAGCAAATAACCTGAGCACATTGGGAACAGTTTGACGTATGTGCAGTCCTCCTGGGTCTTGTTGTGTTCTTATTTTGGACTCCCCTCGTCACGTAAATCTTGTAACCTAGGTTGTGCACAAGCGAGCAAAAGTAACCTCATTGAAGCGTCTGTAGACAGCTCTTAAATGTGATGAGAAAAATGGCTATTAGGTTCTTTTCCTTTTTTCTTCTTTCTTTAATTTTCTTAAGTCTTTTAGTATCGAGCACCTTTATATAGCTGTCAACATTTACGGATCGATGGCTTTATTTTTGTTTACAGAGTTATTTGACAGACCACAAAATCCCACACTGAGATGACACAACCACTGCGAGAAGGATGAGCACGACGCATTTTCTTATCTTCGTACTTCTGGCCCAATAATCCCTTGTAGATCTACCTATATTAGGCGCTTTAGAATAATTCGAAATGGAAATTCGTCGAGCTTATTATTCAACTTTTGCTGACTTATTTTGCGAAGGAACCTAAGAGTTTAAATAATATAGAAGTTATTGGCCGATGCACAGTGAGGGGCGCTACTGAAATGCCTAGGTTTAGCGAGGTACACGCTAACAGTGATATTATGTTCATTGAATAATTCCCATTATTTCCCAATTTTCTCAATTATTGTTACATAACTGTTTCCATATTTCCGAATTGTTCGCTGAACATTTCCAATTACGATAAATAATTTGCGGTGTTATGTAAACTTAACTCTTTTTAGAGACACGCTGGGAGGCAAGAGCACGCCACAACTAAATTTCAGTTAACGATAAGAGAACGGCGATGTTCCTTTTACAACGTAGACAATCTAATTATTTTTGTAATCAACGTACTACACTCAAGATTCCCACAGTGGTGTAACGATTACAGAGCCATATTTCTCTCAAGTATTACCGTCGATATGTCTGAAAGCGTCACCTCGACACATATTCTGTTTGTTGCACGCTACTACAGTGCACATTGGATGTGACAGCGCGGTTACTGCGACCGAGGAAGTGATGTCTCCTCCAACGAATAACGAGCTGCGCTTGTATGGTGACGGCGATAGTAGCGAGAAAAATGAGAGCGGCAGACGTACAAGCAAGCAGTACCCGCAGAGTAGATCGAGAGTGTTTCTTCACGTCCGAGGGAGGCACAGCTACAGTATATAAAGCGGCGTCGGCGCAGGAGCTGTGCCGTGTCACCTGGCTCCACTCAATGCGCGCGCGACATTCGTTGCGGGAACACGAAGGCGTGCACCCAACTTGTCATCGTTAGCGTCGATGTAACAGAGCGCTGGATGTAGCAGAGAGCTATTATACCGTAGGAACAACGCTCCGTCAGAGAGGCTATCACGACGCGCATCGCAACATGTGTCGACGTGCTTCGACAGCGTCTCCGAAGCATATATTTTATGCGCGACGTGTATAAATTGCTGCAGGACCATAAGCTGCACCCGCTTTTGTTTTCTTCTCTTTTTCTCTTCCCGCACATTCTGGAGATGTATAGAGGGACTCAGTCGGACCGAGTCAGTCGGTCTGTCGACCTCAGAAAAAATGTAGTGCTGCGCGTGTACTTTGCGCAGCACTACAATTTGAGTCATATACTGGGCGGTGAACTGCTCTGCAGTCTCCGCGAGCTAACGAGGGGCACCAAGTGTTAGCAGTGACCCTATCCATTTTAAGACGAAAGCCTTATATTCCTCATCGTTCAGCCAGTCTCGGAAAAAGCTACGTCGGCGTCAAGACAAACGGTACAAAAGGTCGTGTGACCTCTCGAACGTGGATCGAGGCGCGCGAGCTTCACCTTTGCGAAAGCGTGCTGCGCGCTCAGAAAACGAGACAGCCGATGCTTTGGCAGCGTCAGCGCCCAGCATCACTTAAAATCATGTGTACTAATTCGACGATGCTCGACTGCTGACACGCCGCCACCTACAGCATTTACACCCGGATGAGCGTGCATCCAAGGAATCGCACCATGTACCAATCTCTAATCGCGTCTTAGCTCGTTCCAGTAATCTCTATCACTCAAGCTACGCATTGCAGGTGTTAATGTCACTCATAGACTTCGCCTACGAAGACGTGCGCCGAGCCATTCGTTCCTAGCTTGCGGACTATATAGTGAAACGGTTGAGAACTTGCTCTTGTCGTACCCATATTTCTGCACTTGCCGCCGTCTGTTGATGAGCATGCTCCAGTAATTTAATCGTGCTCGAACAGCAATTAGGGTTTTTATTTAAACCTTGACTTTCATGTGTAAAGCTTGTGCACTGTGTATGATGCTATCTGTCGCGTCCCTTCTTATCTTTCGTTTTTCTTCTTATGTCCTTCCTGCTCTCTTTCACAATTTTCTGCTTTCGAGGCATTTTATATGCTTGCATGGCTAATAATAATAATAATAATAATAATAATATAATAATAATAATAATAATAATAATAATAATAATAATAATAATAATAATAATAATAATAATAATAATAATAATAATGATGATAATACTGTCGCAGAAACACGTGCAATGTACAAGAACGCTCTACCCGTCCTTCTTCCGAGTGCCTGTAGCGAATTTTTGCTGTTATATCTTTGCAAAGCTTTGGATCTTGCCAGCCGACCGTATTATTATTATCACCTTTATTAGTTAAGGTCGGCTGGCAACATTCAAAGCATATGGAATATATAACAGCATATATTCGCTGCAGGCACTCGGCAGAAAGACGGGCCAAGTGTTCTTGTAACTTGTACGTCAACGGGCTTTAAAAAGAAAATCAGTGAGTCCCGCGATAAATTATAAAACGATAAATTGGCAGCGCTGGCGCCGACGGAACAATTTATTAAAGCAGGAGAGCAGAGCAGCGAGTTCCACGCGGCTATTTATTTTGCGCCCCCACATCGCCGAAACTGTTTACACAACAAAATCGCAGCCGAGACTCCTCGTATATCGGTAAATAACAACCAAAAAATATTTCCCAGGCGATGCGCAAATTTATTCGGCACGCGGCAGAGCTGGAGGAAACTCGGAAGAGCTCCGGCAACGGAGGGACGACGACACTGCTGACGATTTATTAACTGCTGACTCTGACGTGCCAAGTGCAAACAAAACAGTCATTTTTCAGCCGTATAGTAACGCCACTTTCACTCAGTATAGGTACACAGTGATCGCGCATGAATAAGTTTGACTGAGAATTGCGATTTTTATGCCAGACATGTAAATGTCCCGCCTCCGCATTTGTACGCGCAAGCTTCGCCGCTTTAAATGCTTGCGCTGCTGCGAAGAGTTTAAAATTGATTCGCATTGCTCAGAGTATTGCGTGAAAGCCAGACGGCGAGATGGAAGAGCCGCACCTATGTAACACATACCAACCTGATCGTATATTCCGATGACTAAACTGATTTATAATGAGAGAAAAACACAACGCTCCCTACTGATTGAAATGCAGGGAATTCTGACGGCGTTTGTGTAGGTTCTAGAAGGATAATATTCTGCCCACGGAAGGGAGTCGGGAAAAGAGGATTTTGAAAGCATGAAGGGCGGCAGAGAACAAAAAAAGGGCAAGAACATATAAAATGATGGTATTTACGGGTGGACAAAAGTACTCGAGGTGATATGGACAGATTAGAGTTCATCAGTTAAACCAATGTCTTCACAGAACGAGGAAGGAATAATTAAAGCGCGGCGTTGCTTCGAAAAAGAAGACAAATGCAGGCCTAGGATTTTTCCTAGATCTAATGGTGCTTTGCAAGCTGAGGTCCCCTTTCTACTGAAAAAGAAGAAAGAAAAAAAAAGCTCTGCTATCGCTGTAACTTGGGAATTCGAATTCCACAAATCTTTTTCCTCTGTTTTCATTATCACAGTACGGGTTGGTGGTCACATCAAACCAAGGTGGCAGAGGCATTGGTGAATACGGTATTAAGGCGAAGTCGATTGTTCACTCTAAATCAGGTCGCGTATAAAGTGCTAGCCGTAGCCAGGTAACTGGACTAAAAAGGTATAGTTTCCTCGCTGTAGCTAGCACTTTAAACAGGACATGATTAAGAGTGTACAGTGTTTCAAGAAGCTAGGGAGGAGGGTGTGTGTGTGATTGGATTCACTTCGGGGGCAGGAGAGTGAGGTGGAATTTTCCTATGACAGTCTTGGTTGTGCGAATACTACACAATAAGTTGCGCGTACGTGTGTGTTTACTCTGAAGGCGCGGTAGTCGAGAGTGCGCCAGTTTATCTTCATTCCATCGGCAGCTTTGCATGTAGAAGCATTGTTACAATCTCACTTGCTGTTACGAAGTATGATTTGCTTAACAACAACATATCGTACGCCACATTCACCTACACACTCGTTGGTTTAAAGCATCAATGTTGGAATCATGTTGTGAAAACTGGTCGTGCCGCTCCCACGAGTGCACTCGGACGCGTTCGTGAATTCTTTCACGCTCACAGCGCAATCTCTTGCTCAGTCGTTCGATCAGAAGTTTCGAGAGGGCCAGCATTCCGAACACGAGCGACCCAAATCCTGCTTCACATGTCGACCGCGTGCAAACCAAAATGTCAGCCCCATATTGCGGACTTCGCTTTCAGACTGGCGCGAAACGAACCCAAGGTCGAGAGAGCGCGGGAACGTCATCGTGAACATAGAGAATCAAAGACCTGAAGCTGTCCGGGACTTTGGCGCCATTTATTGGAGCCCGGGGAGGGTGCTTTGCAGCGGCGTTTAAATTAAACGCCCCGAGAACCAGCGCCGCTGTCCTCCGGATAGTTTTCAAATGACGTCCACGAAAATTGAGCACGGCCTCTGATAGCGAGATCGATAGTTCATGAACGCTTGCACTCGTCTGTGGAGAATTAAGTAAGAAAAAGCAAGTCAAATAAGAAATTGAAATTGCTTCGCTGAAAAGGATTAACTGAAAGACGGGGCTTGAACTACCATTACCTTTCATTCCAATATATTTCCGCTTTCAGCGAAACCGGAGCCACGGAAACGGCACGCAGATCTCGAGTACTGTCTGGACAACCGAAAACGGGCGTAGAAAAGGAAGAAATAAATATAGAGCGGGAAAAAGGGCGCACACGGCACCTGGGCGCCCGTCGCGCAATCGATACGGTTCGTTCCCAACGAGGACTGGTGAGGGGCGCCGGGATGGCAGCGCGCGTTTGCCATGCATGCGCTGCCATCAGCGCACGTCGACTGAAATGCAGCGCAACGAAGTGCGCTTCGGTGACGTCTCCTTGAAACACAATCAGTGGTCGCAGCCCTGTCGAGCAGGAACGCCACGAGCGGCCCGGTGGGAATGGACTGTGAGATGCGCTCTCGGCCACAGTCGTCAGCGGAGAAGAACGATAACACGACGTGCTCTATTCTCGATGGTTTCCACCGCGTTTGTGCTGCATGTTCGCTGCGACTGCTCTGCTTTTGAATGCGCGCTCGCATCCTCCGACCTGTTCGTCTTGCTGCCGCGTATACCGCACACATCGATCTCTTTGCCGCAATCTCCGCCTGTGTGCGCTCAAGCACTATGCATGTATAAACGCACAGACGAAACGAACACCACGAAACGACCGACAGGTTTTGTCTGCTTCTCAATTATGTGGCGTATTAAGCACTGGAACAGGCGAGCGTTTGAGATATATGGAAAAACTAAGAACGAAATAGGTGAAACTTATAAAGAAAGAGCAAAATACGTTCGCACGACTGTTTTGGTTCTCGTGGCCACGTAATGTCAGAAAAGGTTGCTTCAGTAAAGGTGAACTTCGAGGTATTACTAGCCATAAAAAAATTTTTTTTTAAAATCACAGTCCCTTTTGACAACGCTGTGGAGGGCTATAGGGGGATAATTAAGGGGCGGGGCAGAGTATGCCGTGTAATGTACATTACGGTTCCCTCATGTACACACATAGTATATATATATATATATATATATATATATATATATATATATATATATATATATATATATAGCGTGTGTGTGTGTGTGTGTGTGTGTGTGTGTGTGTGTGCGTCTGTAACCTCAATAAACATTACTTCTAGCGTAGTTCAAACGCGACTAAACGCCTGAGGCGCTTCAGAAGCGAAACTGGAATAAAAAATGAAGAAAGTTTCGGTTGGCGTTCCAAATTATTCTCAGGACACACTCGTTATAGTTCGAAGCTTGGCTAGGCACAACTCTCTTCGTTGTTTTCGTTTTATTTATTTTTTTCTCCCGCAAACACAATGTTGCCGATGACGCCAGGAATAACTGCTTCCAGAATTGGAACAAGCGCGCCATCTGCCCCTGCGAGGTTATTGATTCCCTCAGCGTACAAATATTGAGATAGCTGCGCGAGAGGCTGCTTTCAAGGCACGCAACGCCTTCGACCACCTCCCTTACCGCGCGTCGGACCCACTCCACGTCCGCCGATCATCCTGGCGGCTGGTGTAGACTGTAGATGGTGGAGCCATTTCGCCGTGACGAGAACGCTTCTATATTGTAAGCAGCTTGCGTCAACGCTTTGCGCAAACAATACTTTATGATCGCCACTAACTTGAACTCATTTTCGCGACTATGCGCGTAGCTAATGCAATCTTCGCGAATCTACTACGACGAACTTATACTGCAAGGCGAATTTTAATGGACGTGCATGTCCTTCTATTACGTTACGGGAACAAGTGCACCAGCTTGCTTACTTCCTCACAGAAAATAATGTCAAAGACGGAAAACGTTGACTTCACGAATGAAACGTTGCGCACACAGACCAGCATTCGCGTGAACTCGGCAGAATAACGTATACATCGTATTACATCTCGCGCGACAGCGGCCGCGCCTCGTTTCAGATGTCCGAAATGCAAGCTCGCAATGCTTGTTTCCACCCGGATGCTAGACGGCGGCGAGCTGCGTGCAGGCACGACAGCCGCTCCGCTTTCCCTTTGTGCGCGATGCGCCAGCCATGCATTCGCTGAAGGCGCCTTCGCCATCATTGATCTAAACCTGTATCGAGCATTAATGCGATAAGGCTTTCTATCGTGCTGCTCTTGTTTACATGAATGCGACGTGTCGCCGTTTTATTCATGTGAGAGCAGCTGCAGAGGAGACTGCATTCTGCTCTATCCAGAAAGGCGTCCTCACACAATCGAAGCACAGGACAGCTTGTGCATGGGACAACGCCCTGTACAGTGAAACTTCGACCGTTGGAACAAGGTACATAATGCTCTGCCAAGGGCTGTACACATCGTAGATATTATCCTTGCATTAATATGACTAGCGATGAGGAGAGGTCAAGCTAAAGGTAAAACGTTATTGAACGCAAGAAAAGGTGCAACGCACAAGGAAGATACACATGGTACGAGCGCTCCATGTGTACTTTGCGTATTTTCTTAATCTCAGTAACTTTATATCTTTATGCACCAACTAGGCCCTAAAGAAGTAAAAAGTTAAAGAATTTCAAGTGAAGTTGGGACTGACCTTAACCTTTCTCTGTTCAAGAGCACGTAGTTTCGTGGAGTAAAAAAAAAAAAAAAAATCAGCAGGAAGCCACACTACTTGCACAAGAAAAAAACTGTCAACTGGGGCCAATTTTATAGTCAGGACAAAAAGTTATTGAAAACTTTCGTAACTTTTCCTTCGCTGCTCCAGAAAAATTTGCATGGTTCATTCGTACTTTATGTCCAAACAAGTGAAAGAGCTTCGTGTAGTCTACAGCAGAACTTCAATATGCAGAAAAATATTTCCCCTTTTTCTTCACAATGGCCAAAAATCGCGGCGGTTCGCTAGCTCACAAGTCGTCTTTGTACCCGCTTCGTAAACAGCGCTACCACTTCCGAATATACGTCGTACATCGCGCAAACGCTTGTTGCTTCGCGAAGTTCAGAATTGCGTTGTCGACATATCCTCTTCTTGGTGGTCTCGCTCTAGATGACTTGAGCGAGTGCGCCTACTGCATATGTTATCCTAAAAGGAAAGTGGGAAGTACAATAAGCTAATGTCTCCGACCATCTCCCATTATGCCTCGTCCCGTTCGAGACGCAGACTGCAACTTGCCGCGGACATGTTACATACGCCGCACCTCGCCGTCATTTCAACTCCGTCGAAATGGACCACCGGACTTTGAACACTGGTCCAACCTATGACTTTTAAAAACAACATTTTTTTTTGCCTCATTCCAAGCGCCATGAGATATGAAGCTTCCTGTCGAGCCCTGTTTTGAGGTTCCTCAATAAAAAGAAATGCATAGAATAAGAGAACGGACGGTTAACCTACATGCTTTTTCCTTCCTGCGGCCTCTTGCGTAACTCTATTATACGCCGGTCACTAAGAATATGAGACATTATAACGCAAAAGCTTTACATTTACAATTAGAACAGATTAAATGTCTTTTTGAAGTGCACGCTTGATGCACAACTCCGGCTACTCGCTATATACAAGTAGAAACGGAGTGGAATACTTCATACTACATAACCGAGTCATCCAATTGAACTCTTTATAGTATAAAGACGAACTGCTTGGATTACTGAGGCATCGCATCTGTTAACACGAATACAAACGCACAGGTACGTATACGCACGAGCATGGGGTTTGTTTCGCTAATGAATTTTGACAGATTTGTCAGTTTGATATGGATCATAACTACACATACACTTCTATATGGTGCTAGAAGCAAACGCTCCGACCTTGAAATAATTGAACATTGTAATAGTAAAACTGCAGCTGGTCCCGATGAGACTACACTGATCCAATAAAAGCAGTATCATAAACGTTTTTTGAGTTCCCCTATAGCACATATTTGTAACTGCATTCCGAAAGACGGTCACTTTCCCGATGAATTAAAAGCACCATGCGTAACTCCTATATACAAATGTGTAAAAAGCGATGATCTAGAGAACTATCGTCCTATCTCAACTCTGAATGTATTCTCGAAAGCAACTGAACGCGTTATATTTAAAAGAATAACTGTCTTTTTAGGGAAACACAAACTGATGGTACCCCAGCAGTTTGGGTTTCAAAAAAAAGGGGGTGCACAGAGCTAGCACTATTTGGTATTATATAAGAATTATTTTAGAACATCAAGAAGAAACAGTTTACGGTTGGAATATTCTTATATTTAAAGAAGGCGTTTGACTCCGTTAACCGCTCCATATTAAAGTTACTTTATTACGGCTTCAGGGGCCAGGCTCACCAGCTAATCAAACGTTATGTAGAAAATCGCAAACAGCACGTAAAATTAAACAGCTGCTCTTCAGATCACAACTGTATCACTACGAGACTTCCACAAGGCTCGATACTGGGTCTCATTTTATTTCTTTTATATGTGAACGACATCTGCAACATACCCCTTGCTGAGGAGATAGCACTTTTCGTCGACGATACAAATGTCTTTTTTTTTTCCATGGTACAAGCTTGGAAGATGTCGAAATAAACCAAATATATGTCTAAGAGAGATATCACTGTGGTTAAATGCAAATGATTTACAGCTAAATAAAAAAAATGTCACCTTCAGAGCTCGAAACTCGCGTATAAATTCTAGTTGCAACCTGCGTTTTCAACACTCAGTGCTTGAAAAGGGGAGCAGTGTAAAGTTCTTAGGAGTATTTTTTCAAGAATATTTATCATGGAATGACCACATATATCAACTTTTGGCGCACTATGGAAACCATTGGCGCACTATGGAAAATATTTTGAAGTGTAAGGCGCGACCACGGCAACGGACAAAAGTGAGAGTCATGCACACACGGAGGCACTTCGTGCGTTTGTATGATTCTCCCTTTTGTCCGTTGTGGTCGTCGCGCCTTACACTTCAAAATAAGCTGAGCCAACGCACCCAGCGTCTGACATTCTTATATGGAAAAGAGGTTCTCGAATCCCAAGCAGACTAAAACCGATTATATATCATGCTTAACTCAGTCGCGATTGCACTGCTGCTTACTGATCTGGGGATCTACAACAGATAATTAAAAAAAAAAAAACTAGAAGTTTTGCATCCGCTTCAATGATACTGCATCTCCATATCAAATTAAGTGTTAAATAATTTCACCATACCTTCTTTCTACACAGAAGCTGCCACTTTAGATGTTCATGCAAATTAAAGAAAATTAGGCAAATTTTGAGTCCACCTCTCTTCAAACGACCATGGAGCGCAATTTTCGTGTGATTAACTGTAAACTACCTAAGATTAGCACAAATTATTGGATGCAATGCCTAGGGTACAAAATCCTCTAGCTTTTCAATAAAAACAAACAACTGTTAGGCCTAATAAAATAATCGCCTTCTATGAAACTGTATAAAAGAAAAATCTGTAGATATACTTAGTTTATTATGTCTTGTTGTGTTGTCAGTGCAAACTTCTGCAAGATGAATAATGTGTTACATTGTTACTTACGTTACTTGTGCTGCTTATGCTACCCTTGCAGATTCACTGGTATGCTATATTTTACTATTCGCCACAACGAGCATGTTTAGGTGTGTGATCATGCTGTTCTTTTTTATTTGCTTCGGCGGAACACAGATTGTACAGGGGTCAGGGTCTCAGTCAGGTGCTTGCTAGCGCCTTTAGTCCTGTCCCTATTGGTTTTCAGTAAGAAAACTCATAGGGCCCCTTGCGCATCCACTTAAGACTACTGGATGGCAAAAGCCATCTTCTTTCTCGTCTCAGTCGATGTATTTAGAGTCACTAGAAAATTTTCAGAGTATCGCATCTGTTTTCCGCGCGCCGCCGCCGACGCGATTGGCTTACTCGCAACACTTGACCTCTCGCCGCCATATCCCTTCCAAGCGCTTTGGGTGCAGGCGCGTTGAATGCAGAGCGCGGCCGGACATTTAGCAGTACCACGGTCCCTAGAAGTACTTCGTCGCTTTTTTAAACGCGTCATGCAGGTGCCAGATATTAGCTCACCAGTAACCGAACGTTGCTGGTGAGCTACTCCGGGAATTTCGTATATTTTTCCATTCCGTGTGGGAAACATTAAGGTCAAAGAGCGTCGTTGTACGTGGCTGCATAGTTGGCCGCGGAATGAATTCGCCCCCCTCGAAGAACACTCCTTTCTGCAGTGAACTACACAAACTTTGCTGGAAAAGCTCTCATGCAACATGATACTTCACCTTTTCGGTTCGCTATATTCAGCGATATTGAAAACTACATACTACATACCTTTCTATTTGCTCGGCTGTTTATATCTCGATCTGTTGAACAGATTGTGCATTCATTTCGAGTTATAAGCGTGTCACGCACGAGAGCGAAATCGAAGACCTATTAAAATAATAACTGTTTACTGTATACCTTGAATCATTTGCCACTGCGCGAAACTGAAGCGTGGAACTCTGTTGATAAACTTGGTATACGGCAATGTTATTAAGCGTATTTTTTTCAAAAGAAAAATGTGACTAATGCTGCATTGCGCCGAGCGTACACTTACAATACTGTTTAGTGGGTGAGAAATGGTCACAGCGAAAAAAAAAAGAAAAACAAATCGGCTTATCCTACCACGCATTGAGGGAATCGATTTCACGCGAGCCCTAGATATATATACATACTGTGTTGTAGTAGCATGCGCGTTAAACATTTTCGGGATGCGCTATTTCTGATCAAAATAACATAAAGCACTGCGCCGAGAAAGTTTTAACAAGAATGCATTACGAAAAAAAAAAAGTTGAAATGAAAAGCAGTGCAGAAACCGAACCCCAGCTGTTTACGCGCTGGCAACGCCAAAAAAAAAAAAACTTTGTCGGAACACAACGAAATATTTGCAAATGCACTGCAACGTTGGGAATATTAAGGAGACAAAAAATAGGAAATGAAACAAGTGAGTAGTGACGTCAATCATTTTTGATGGCCTATTTTCTACGCATCTGTTAGGAAATGAAACAACGTATTCGCAAAATAAGGTGCACCTTACCTACCGCACGCCGATTCGCCCGTGCGTTCGGCTGCTGGCGTTCCGAACCGAGACAAATACTTCACGCACAACTTCCACTTACCGTACACACACCACTTCTATTACAGATAACACCCAGCTGAACAGCAAGCATGGTACGCAAGTAAGGTGTGCGTCAGCGATCAGTCGAAGGACGCAATGCTGAATGTTCTCGATGTTCGATAATGTTCTCGAATGCGCTATGAAGTGAACCTGAACACCGACTGCTAAGCTAGAGCAAACAGTCAACATTCACCAAGTGTCGAAGTAAATGGCATCTCGCACGGTCATTACGCTAATGCAACTATGTCTACAGCTCCGGTCCTAGCGAACACACCCGGCCGTACAACAAAAAGAGACCGATGAAGCCACGAAGAGAGTTCGCGAGCACATGGCAACATTCGCCGCGCGTTTAATTAGCTACACCGCTTACCGCGCAGTCGATTCATGACTGTCGATGACTTGAAATCACTTTTGATATCCTTTTGAAGAAACACACACACACATATTGCAGTTACGCCGAACGTAACACGGCATCGAGGCGAAAAGATCGGTGCACCTTCTCAACACACGCTACGAACGCGCCGGACGGTCCGGAAGGGAAATGGCCGCCGCCGCCCAATGTTGCCCGCGTGCAGCCTACCTTTGCGGTACTCTGAAATTTTCCAGTGACTCCAGATGTATTGATCCTACGCCGCCACCCTTCGAAAGCTTTGTGCACCTAGTATGGTTTTCCATTGCCTCCAAGATCGGAAGCCCCTCGCCTGGTTTTGCATTGGCTCCGTGATTGGGCCACCTTTGACCAAGCTACGATGTCATATAATGACGTCATCGTGTGACGCTACGCCACGTGACGTCACCATGACGTCATTGTGACGCTATAAAGTTTGGCGATCTGTGACGTCATGACGTGACGATGATTGTTGGCATCACTCGTCTCCGACGCAGCCGAACGCTGACGGTCAAATTTCGCGTTTGATGAGGCATCTAAGGCTTTCGCCTTAAAAACTGAAAAATTTTCGAATAAAAAACTTATGTTTAGACTCATCTTAACGAATTTATGGTATCACGAAAGTTGTTGTCTATGACACCATCTACTTTAGCAAATCGCATCGCCAATTTGAGGAAAAAGGAGTTATGCTTCTTTACTGCGTGCTTCGTTTATTTTTAATAGCGTTAAAGAGCCCGTGTCGCCGAAAATTCGGTGTCGGTGCCGGCGGTTGGTTGCGAGCGAAATGCGTCACACCATGTGAATTACATAACGAGTGGGTGGTTCAAAGCTACCAACCGATTACGAAAGGCTGAGCTATGATCTATCTCCATCAACAAAGTGTGCGGCTACGTAGGTGTGCGTACTGCCTTACAGACGCGTAGTGGGTACATCGCAACTGATCGCAGTGGGCGCCCTAGGAGCGCTTACAACCATGGAGGAAAAAAAAACAGGAGGGGGCGTCACGTGACATTTTCGAAGCCCAGCCAAAACAAATGAAGCAGGGGCATGCTGGGAAATGAGCACCCTCACGTGATAGGCAAGCGGTGAGAGGAGGGGAGCGGCGTCCGAGGAGGTTGGCTTGTGGATAGTAGACGCGCGCGCTCGTCAATTTTTGTTTTTTGTTCATGAGCCCTCCGAAAAAGGAAACGAAACAGGAGCATCATGGGAAATAAGCCTCGAACGCGAGGAGCAAGCGGCTTCAGAGGAGGTTGGCTTGTGAACGCTAGGCGTGCTCCCTCCTATTTTTTTTTTTTCCTTCCTCCATGCTTACAACGGCCAATGTCTCGCGCATAGACGTTCCTCCCATCACGGCACGGTTGAGGTGTCCACCGACAAGCGCAGCAACAAGTGCCGAAGGCTATGTGTACAGGGCCCCATAACGCTATTGCGTTTCACTCTTAAAGGCGAAGCGCAATCGTCCTCCAAGTTTTTCTTTGTTTCTCTTTTTTTTCGTACTATTCTTTTATTTTTAGTTGTTATTTTCTTTTACGGTGTAAATTTATTTCAATCGCGCCCACGTTATGTACAGTGCTCCCGGAATGAAACATGGCCTCAAAGCTTCAAAGGGGCCCTGCAACACTTTTTGAGCATGGTCAGAAAACGCTGCCGCTGGGTAGTCGAGGCTCCTGAGAATACGTGAGCCAAACATTATAGCGCAGCACGCGGCCTGGAATGTACAATTAATTCTCGAAGTCAGCTAGAAATCACTCCCTCTTCTCTCGACAGATGATACCATAAACCCAAAAGACCGCGCCATAAGCCCAAAGTCCTCGGCCACTGGCTCATTTGAGCATCGTGAGCTGCGTAGTTACCGCGGCCGCCGGGGGATGCCGCGACGTGCCGCGCGCGTGCTCGCGATCTCACTGAAAGGAATCCGCGCGTTCGAAAAAAAAAAAATAATAAAGTGCTGAAGGTAACGATGCGTACTGACGAACGGACGCATCTTCTTGCCCCCTTGCCATCCCCTCCAACCACCCACCCACTACCTGCGTAGCTTTCAGCGCGCTCACTCGTACGAAAGGAGAGAGGAAGCGCTTAAAGCGTGCGACAAATCCCGGTAGCGATTCGTGAGACAATAAACTGCTTTCATGAAGACATTCGTTGATTACTTGGAAAAGTGGTGCAGGGCCCCTTTACTTTAACAACTTTATTTTGTTCTACTCTTTCACTGAAAATGTAATCCAACCCTACTGTAACGCCCTGTAGGCGTTGAAGGCATTCACATAAACAAATAAATAAATAAATAAATAAATAAATAAATAAATAAATAAATAAATAAATAAATACTAGCGTGCGGGATTCTTCGTTATAATCCCATCATATTGCTGCAAATGTATCCCTTAAAGACGATTTTGGCTCTGATATAAGCGTACGAGCCAATATCACGCCAACGTGGCACGAACTGAAGACGGTGGAAACGAAGGTACGTGTATTCATCATCATCATCATCATCATCATCATCATCATCAGCCTGTCTACGCCCACTGCAGGGCATAGGCCTCTCCCATGTTCCGCCAATCAACCCGGTCCTGTGCTTTCTGCTGCCACGTTATACATACAAACTTCTTAATCTCATCTACCCACCTAATTTTCTGTCTCCCCCTCGCGCGTTTGCCATCTCTTGGAATTCAGTCTGTTACCCTTAATGACCAGCGGTTATCCTGCCGACGTGCTACGTGCCCGGCCCATATCCATTTCTTCTTCTTCATTTCAACTATGATATCCTTAACCCCCGTTTGTTCCCTGACCCACTCTGCTCTCTTCCTGTCTCTTAAGGTTACACCTTTAATTTTCCTTTCCGTCGCTCGCTGCGTCGTCCTCAATTTAAGTTGAACCCTCTTTGTAAGTCTCCAGGTTTCTGCTCCGTAGGTAAGTACCGGTAAGATGCAGCTGTTATATACCTTCCTCTTGAGGGATAGTGGTAGACTACCATTCATGATCTGATAATGCTTGCCGAATGAGCCCCATCCCATCCTTATTCTTCTAGTTATTTCACTCTCATGGTTCGGCTCCGCGGTTACTACCTGTCCTAAGTAGACGTACTTACTCCTTTACAACTTCCAGTGTGTCGCCCCCTATTGCAAAGCGCTGTATAGGGGTTGGTTGTATTCCGCGCATTTCTCTATCACCTGATTAATAGTATGAATATGGTCTATAGTTGAGAAGCCTGTACGAAATCCTGCCTGGTCCTTTGGTTATTGAACTCTATTGTCGTATTAATTTTGTTAGCAATTACTTTTGTAAATAGCTTGTAGACAACGGACAGTAAGCTGATGGGCCTGTAATTTTTCAGGTCCTTGACGTGTATTACATAGCCCGAAATCGACGTGTTCCTTTCCGTGAGCACTGCACCTGACTCAAGGACACTGAAATACATGACAACTCCTACCAAAAAAAGTAAATAAAAATGCAAACAAAACAGTCAACGAATAGTACTCGTGTAATGAACGCAAGGACATAAGCTATTGCTATTTTGCTGAGCACTATAGCTCAAAGTGCATTTTTTAAACGTATTGGCTGCTCGCGAGAAGCAAGTCCCCCATGCAAAGCCACTTGGACACGCCCATCGCAAACATGTAGCCCAATCATTTCTTTTGTAACTAAGAGAACACTCTGAAATTCAAGAAGTTTACACGGTGAACATCGCACAAGTCTTTTCTATGCGCGAAGCACGTCAATAAAGCTTTGAAGTGCCTGGCTGAGACAAAAACTCCAGAATTTTCTGTATGGGTCAGGAAACGTACAGAAAATTCTGATAGTCGTCTTCATACAAGCACGGAATGAGAGAATACGTGATGAGCAAAGCTTGTTAGTTAGTCTGCTATATATATATATATATATATATATATATATATATATATATATATATATATATATATATATATATATATATATATATATATATATATATATATATATATATATATATATATATATATATCTATATATATATATATCGTCTGTTTTGACGTATCTAGAACCAAATATCTAAAAGAAAGAAATTAACCGCAACTGAACGAAACCAACGACATATGGTTTGCCGTCATGTGGCGCTCGTTATGGTAGTTTTTATACTGCGCCTAATTAGTTAAGTAACTAAGATCACCTATGCAAAATTTATAGTAGTCACTTTAGGGTCAAGTGCGTTCCGTCTCGTTAAAAAAGCGGCTGGCCATGCAGCACCACCTTGTAATGCACAGGTGGTGGTGCTGCTGTACCCATACGTTTTTAAACGGAATGACACAGCCTTACTCAGTTGCTGGATTCGTGCTTTCACAACCTTTGCTTGTACTCTCATTTTCGAGCGATATGGTAAACCACCAAGACGTCAGTGATATGCCTCGTGTGCATGGAAATACTTCTTGCTTCCTGCTCAATGCCGACCGTTCAGTCACGACCTCCCTCGTTTACGGCTCCCCTGCATGCCTCGAAAGCTGTAGGTAGGCGGATGTGCGCAGGATGTGGCGTCACGTTTGGTAAAAAGCAATATACTAGAATGTGCCGTGCAAATATTTCGAACGCTCGAGAGACGTTAGCAAGCTCAAAGAGAGCTAGGCGTTGCCTACAAGCACTCCCTTAGCGTAAAGACAATGAAAATCCGCCTCCCTAAATGTACACTCTTCAAAACAACTGACCCCAAACCACGCCTCGCAGCAAATACTGTCAAAGGAATACTGCGACGCCACTGATCTGCGAGCAAAAATGACATCGCTAACTCTTCTTTGACATTTAAGTAAGCCGCCCTTTGCCCTAGTTTTTTAAAGGCAGTTGCCTTGTCTGGGATATCCATATAAGAATATTTCGCACACACGCATATTTTATTAACCTCTTAGAAGTTGGACATAACGGACTCGGCATGCTTACACACCCTTGTTCGACCGCTACGTGTACCGAAGAGGTAGGTAATGGCTAACCACACTTTCGTGGAGACGCGACAATTTAATAATAATTGTTGGGTTTAACATCCCAACAAAACCCCGATATGATTATGAGAGACGTCGTAGTGGAGGGTTCCGGAAATTTCGACCACCTGAGGTTTTTTAACGTGCACTTAAACCTAAGTACACGGGCCTCAAACGTTATCGCCTCCATCGAAAATGCGACCGTCGCGGCCGCGATTCGATCCCGCGACCTTCGGAATACGCGACAATCTAAAATTATTAATGGATAGATGCGTGACGATGATAACGTTTCATATCTCAAACAGCATATTGAATGGGCCAAATGGTGGGTGCGTTCAGCGAGCTCACTAGTACACCATTTTACGCCTCTAGCTAAAATATCCTGACGCTGTTTCAGCATTGCCTCAACTTCAGCCCCTTAATATGCTATCCCAAAAATGTTATAAAGTGTTCCCGTGTAACCTTTCTTTCGAATATTTTCTAATATGTAAGAACTGAGACAGCGAGCGCAATTATTCCTCACGTGTATTGATTCATGCTCTACGCGGAAAGTATGGTGGATATGTCTTCTTGGCGTCCGTCTTTCCACAAAACATGCGTTTGTGTTCCCTTCCATCCGTAAGAACTTCACGAACATATTTCTTAAGGTGCCGCCAATTTCGCCACGTGGGAGCCTTTGTGCGAGTGGCTAAATCGGCTGGACTGAACAAACACTCGCCAAGACGTCAACAAGTTTATTGCGTAGCGCAGCCGACGACGGGAGTGACAGAGGCGGTTCGCTTTGTTTAATGCGGCTTTCAATGAAGAACTTCATCCAAAGTGCCTAGATATTCGCAAGATTTTTTTTCTCGTCCGCACGAGTCGCAGTACCGCAGCGCCAGTCGGTGTCAACACGCCGAATTTAGCTCCGATATAGGCAGACGCCCACTGAGAGAAGCAGGTTTGTCTGAGCCCATCCGCCCCTCTCAAGCTCTCCATCGCTGGCCTAAGCCTATAAGCGCCATAAGCTTCGACACACGTGCGCACACCACGGTACGGCATACAAATGCAAAAAAGTTAAGAAGGCGACTGAGCCGGATCGCAATAAGAGGTCGCGCCGACGTCAATTAAATTCAAGTTTCTGCATTCTGTTCGATGGACAGCGAGTGTTCCGTATGGAACCCTGGACGAGTTCTTCAGGTCAAGGTTGTGCGACAATTACCTCTCGGCGTATAATTTTGCAAGGAGGCGCTCTACGTCCTCGAGATCTCTTTCTGTTGCGTTTTCTTTATTAGGTGCTTATTCTTTCTGCTTCCGCATTTCTTTTTGTTGCCTTTTTTTTTCGAGGGACTGGAGACCTTGCGAATATTCGCGCTTACAAAGGAAGATTGGCAATTTCATAGGAAGAGTTTGTTCTTTTGCATGGAAAAGGGATTTCGTGTCGCATCTCTTACTGACACTCGCCTCGAAAGATTTGCAACCGCTCCTGCGCGAAATGTTAAGCACGGAAGGTGAGCGAGAGCCGCCCGTGTGTTATTCTATAAAGTGTAGCGCACCCGACGTTGACACAAAAACTTTCATCCCGTTAAGACCGCTGTGCGTGACATTTCGAACACGAAAAATAAATAACAAATAAATAAAGGGCGTCTGGCATTGGGTTTTCACAATACGATTCTGCTCAGCAACGTCGACGAGCGTGTTGTTGGGTAACCCAGAATCGCAAGACGAAACTTCACCAAAGCATTGGCCACACAACGTGCTTCTGCAGTTTTTTTTTTTTCTGTAGACGATACGTGATATTTAAAATTTCATGGTACAAATGGCATTATTGTAGTTCTTGAGCTCGATTACTCGAAGCGTCGGATAGTACTCGCGCAAAATATCGAGATACACAGTCGACTAATTAACTAAGGTTCACAAAAAAACTTTCAAACTGACACTTCACGATACATATCGCGACGACTGACGGATTGTGGCCGCTTCATTTGTAAGGCCTACCCACTTGGAGTCAAAGCTGAGGGTGACGCGGATCTAGATATATTCGCTATCAAACTTGTGGTAAAACTGTGGTTCCACTTAATTTTTTTAACGAACTGCCGTTTTGCACAGTGAGACACAAAAGCAGCAGGGACTCATGCATATTTCATCGCGCACTTGAGGAAAATGTATCTAAACCGGTGTTGCCCGAAAATTCATTCAAAGTGGATACGCCTAGCACTCTAACCTGCCACCTTACCATTCGTAAATTGCTAGTCAAGCCCTATTATAATATACAGCATTCCTGCGCCTTCGCTTCTCTCTAGAAATTCTCTGCCTAGAATAACACTGCGAAAGCGTCAGAACTGTCTGTCTCACGAGCTATCAGTGATCGTTTCATTACTGTACACAAACTGAACTGCCATGCAACGCGTTAAAAATGAGAAGCTATAACTAACCACTGAAGCACAGCGTGAAATAAAAACATAATATAGTTGCTTGTATAACTGAATTGGCTGCAGAACATTCGACCTGCCAACAAGTGTTACAGAAGAAGCGTTACATAAATCAACGCAACATGCAGCGTGAAAGAGGTGGAATTTATTTCTACCTGGCAAAGAACGGTCAAACTAAGTGCCACACCAATTCGATCTTAACAGCTTGCCGATTAGTTGTGCGGTCTGCAGCCACATTCAACCTGTTTCTAGCTGTGTTTGCTTTTCAAGTATGCAGGCCTGGAAAAAGCATGCTGGAAACTGCAACAAAACTGCAGGCCTGGAAAAAGCATGGAAAACTGCAACAAAAGCTTTACAGCCATTTCATGGAAAAGAGAAAACATAAGTCAGCTCTGCCGCAATGCAAAATTCTATGCGGTGAAGCATACCAAAAATCGGAAGGGGCCGCTGTCACGGGGCATAGTGTGGCTTCAAAAAAACGCCCCCCCCCCCCCCCCGAGCATGGCTTTTCAGACCCCCAAAATTAGCTTTTTTGGAACCACTGCACCAGACCAACGCGGCGGGTGTCGCGGAAAACGAAACGAACGGACGAAGAGAGGCGACACAACAAGCGCTGACTTCCAACTGAGGTTTATTTGTGAATACGCACATATAAGTGACACAAATACGAATATACGCAAGCAAACAACAAAAAAACACAAGCACAGCGCAAAAACAACAACCGGAATGACGAAACAAGTGTTATCTGACAGACACCGCTGCAGAGAAAAATCAGTTTTGCCACAAGGGCGAAGCAATGAACGCGATAGCAACTAATTAGAATGCTATACGAAGTAAGGCTAGTAGCAAACTCTTTTGGATCCGATCTTGCGTAACTCTACAAAACGCTGGTGTAAGGGAATACGGCCGCTCCATGGGGCCAAGCGGCTTTCGTGCTGTCTGTCGTCTCAGCGCGAAGTAAGCGGTGGGAGCACAACACGTACAAGGGTATACGAGCTGTCTACAGATGTCTCACGGGATAGCGCGCGTGCCAGCGCTGGCGACAGTGCCCTTATGATGAAAGTTCGCAGTTGCTGCTAAAGTGACGCAGCCACCCCTTGCCCCTCCCCCCCCCCTTTCCACCATCGCTCTCTCATGCTCATGTTCCTTCGCCTTACGTAAGCCGGATGACACGTTTCCTTTCTACTCGAGGAGCCATCGACGGCAGGCCTCCCGTGCGGGGCGATATTATCGCATGCGCCCTTCTTGCGACAGAGATGGCCCGCCCGTTTCATCTCTGCTTCAGCCGCGTTCGTCCCCAGCGCTCGCGCGCTTTTACTCGCACGTGGAACATACCGTGCTCGGGGAGATGTTATCGATTTATACTTCATAGGGAACATGACGGCGATGGCGACGGCAAAAACCCTCAGAGAATGTCCATATAATTGCTATCGAACATGCAGTCTCCTTCTCGATAGGTCAAGAGATGGCACGCGTGAACACTGGTGCGACCAAAACGAGCCATTTCGGCCGCTTCTACGATCTCTCCGATAAGTTGATTGCTGCGTCTAAACACAACCCCGCTATCATTCTAAACCTGTACGCAACCACAACCCTTACAATGCACGCTCTAATGTCCGGAGTTGCCACTAAGCACATTCAAATGATGTTCGCGCTAGCACACGCTGAGGCACCTTGAAGTTTGGCTGACATACTTCTTACCACATGTTAATCAGTTCGTCATAGTACTCAACTTGTTCGACAACGAAGGAACTTTCGGAAGAAAGAATTCTACATTGCATCACCGGAACTTGCCACCGAATAAAAAACCATCCAGGTATCACTGCACTTCGTGCGATACATTGTCCTACGCGAGGACCCATAATGAAAACGCCCTTCCTGATTTTCTTTTTTTTTTCTTTTTCCTCAGCAGTAGGGCCGTCCAGTTATGAAAAATCGTCTGTTAATTCAACCTGAAGCCAGCGGCTGGTGCGCAACTGCTAATGTGGACTGAGTGGAAAGGACAGCCGCGATGAAATAGCGTTTGTAGACAAACAAACCAATAAAAATGCTCCCACGGTGAGATTTTAACTCTGGGCCTCCAGTGCCGAAGCCCGATGGTATGATGAACTTCATTCAGGTCCTGAATATCAACCCTTAGGCTGACGCAGACGGCTCCCACGTCGGGACAGTAAGGTTTAACCTAACCGCCGTATCGTGGACCTTCCGGACGGCCTGTACTCGATCTGAAAGAGCTCCACCGTGAAGGGCTCTTTGCCACCAGTGTCTTTCCTGCCGGAGCCCAATGCTCTTACCGCTACGCCCGCATGCGCTATAATACACCTTTAAGAATTTCCCGCTTGTAAGTAAACGCGTTCGGGTGCTTGGAGCGTTTTCACAACGTTGATGGTTTGCCGTCCGTATCACCTTGTGTGTCTCGTGCGTACACCACCGCGTGGTGCGAGGCCTGCGCCACCACTGGCGGCGCTGTTGGTAACTCTTACACTCCAGAGTTACTCGACTCTGCCGGTGTCCCATATCCCGAAGTAATGCTAACTCATTTCTCTCGCATTGACCGCTGAATTGACTCCCACTTTCTTGCTTTAAGTTATCTCTTTCTATTTCATTTCTAACCGCCATATCAACAACCAAGGAAGCAAACTGAAATCTGGCTAACATCCCTGTCTTTTCTTTCTTGAACTTCAGTAACATTTTTTGAGATACTACACACACAAAAAAAAGACACCTCACAGAAACTGTGGATTACAACAGTGCACATTGCTCCCGTACATACAGGCCCTTCCGCTATTACGTGAATCATCTTATGAGAACATTCGAGTTCTCATAACAACGACAATTGTTAATGCCGTGTCTCGCACTTTACTTTTTGATAATTGATACGCGGTGTTAATGAGCCGCATACCTCACCACTTTTAAATGCGAAGCATTTCTTAGTGAACCTCAGGCTCTGTGGCCGTTTCTATCTATCTATCTATCTATCTATCTATCTATCTATCTATCTATCTATCTATCTATCTATCTATCTATCTATCTATCTATCTATCTATCTATCTATCTATCTATCTATCTATCTATCTATCTATCTATCTATCTATCTATCTAGCCGCCTACGTCTGGGCGCTCTCCTGGTCATCTCCATAGGTTGTATCATACCAAAATTCGCATAGCAGAGGATCAGTGCATGAAGAATACGATTGAGTGGTCATGACATGAATAACTCAAAATATCTGTCGCGTACGTACGTCATGAAACTCGTTCTCTCAGTCAAGTTTGGCACATACCAAGGTTCGTGTTATGCGGGTATGGTCCACAGGTCATAGTCTCAATCAACACAGTAACGTGAATATACACATGGACACGCGAGGAAAGTTATAATAATAAGAATTCTTTGGGTTTTACGTCCCAAAACCAAGATATGATGATGAGAGACGCCGTAGTGAAGGGCTCGGGGAATTTTCACCATTGTACCAGTGTTCTTTAGCCAGTGCTTATCCAGTGTTCTTTAACGTGCACTGACACCACACCCAGTACACGGGCCTTCATCATTTCGTCTCCATCGAAATGCAACCGCCGCAGCCGGGATCGAACCCACAATCTTCGGCTTAGCAGCCGAGCACCGTAACCGCTACACCACCGCGGTGGACGCAAAGTGAAGGAGCTGAAAACAGAGCACGCAAAAACCGGGGCCAATGCTTTCTACAATAGCTCTGCCGAGGGGACCATGCCCCTGATCATTACCGGTGACTTCAACATTGATTTATCAAAAGCCAACAACGCCGGCTTCTTACACTGCATGAAAGACAGCTTGGATGTGAACAGGGCATCACAAGACCTCGTTGCTAGGTCCAGGACAGGAGGCATCATAGAACATTTCTTCGTAAGAGGTATCCACGATTTCCACCAGCTGTACTATACCTTGCACTTCACTACACTGAGCCTTCATAACCACGATCACGAACGGATTCGATAACAAGTCCTGTCCAGCTGCCGGTGCTCACTGATCACGGTGATGACGACCTTGTTGAAGAACTGTCAAGAAGCCCTTCCACCCATGCACAAGAGTTCTTGAAACGTGCGTGCGTTGTCTGTCATAACGGACTCGTACAAGCACAACTGCAACAACTGCAACTGTCACAGTAACGTACGTGCAGTGTGCCTGCGCGTGCCACTCGGCTTTGTATATACCTAGAACAATTTTTCTGAATAAAGCTTAGTTGAGAGAAGCGCCTGTCCTGTGCATCTGTGTTCCTTCTTTGTCCTGTTCGAATTCGTGCAATACAGTATTGAAGAATATAAGCACTACATATCAGCTTATTGCGTTTGGTGTTGATAACACCCTTGTTGCTGTTGGCATCGTTGCGCAACTGTAAACAACTGGTTATATAACACATGTGCAACTCTTCAACATATGTGTGCGTATACCGTTTGCACATTTCTCTAGCGTCATCCCATCACGTTTTGCTCAATCGGAAAAATTGCGCCACAGTCACTTTCCCGCCCATGCTTCGCATAAAATCGATTCCCACGGTACGTAGGATCTGCCGAATTTTTTTACACCTTTCTAAGGTAGAATAACTGATAAAATTATACCAGCCTGAATCCTAACGATGTGACCCACAAATGCGAAGAAGTTGCGTCCGCATAAGCACCGGACATCGACATGTGCGGCTGTTAGCATAACCGTTGGTTCGAATGACTACAAGTTCCGTATGGATTTTACACAAATCTATCTATCTATCTATCTATCTATCTATCTATCTATCTATCTATCTATCTATCTATCTATCTATCTATCTATCTATCTATCTATCTATCTATCTATCTATCTATCTATCTATCTATCTATCTATCTATCTATCTATCTATCTATCTATCTATCTACAGATATTTTCCTCCGGTACTGGTATAGTTCAAACATTCTTTTCGTTCGAATCTATATTCTTTTTTTTTTTTATCATCTACCGTACATGGCCTGACGATCCAGGTGATAATGTCACCCCTCGGACTTCCCGACGAATAGAGAAAAGAAAAAGATAATTGGAGCAAGATTATGACATCCTCTAGCGGTCCTACATTCTTCCGGCTATATTACTTCATTGTTTGATGCACCTTTGACTACATCAGCCTCGGTTGTGAGCTTACCTGACTTTGTGGCGCATTCGCCTAAGCACATTTTTAAATGTCGGCGCCTCTTTGGGTTATAGATGAGAAAACCTACCGAAATCCATGCCATCAGACACCTTTTGGAAGTAATCGTACGCAAAATAATCCAAATCATGCGGAAAAATGTTTCTTTGCTATGGCGGGTACACCCACAGTGGTGCACAGATGTTACGAGGTTATGATAATGTTTGATGACGAGGCCGTCGATTTGACTGAACGTCCACAACGGCCACATAGGTGGGAATGAAATGTTAAAGCGACTCTGTATCACGCTTTTGGTGCGCGTTAAACAGCCCAACGTGGTCAAAGTTAAACCGGAACCTCCATCCACTACGGCATCCATCATAACCAAGTCTACAATTTCGGTAAGGTAAACCGGTACGGTAAACCGCGTCCCTCACCGGCCTTGATATAATCAATCTTATCGATCTGACTTGGTTCAACACGAAGAAACAAAAGAAAGAAACGCTACGTTTTGAAAGCGCAACAAACATAATTTGCAGTCTCAAATCAGTTTTTACGCTTAAGGGAGCGGCCCAGCCTATACAAACATGCACTGGCGAATGTTGACTGCGAGGCCAACGTTAGCGAAGGTCATTCAACAATGAGAGATAATTTTAACTAATAATTGAGTGGCAGCTTTATCGGAGTACGTTACGTCGGCCCCAAGAACCTCCGTAGCTTCAGCAACACGAATACAGCTCTTTGAAAAAATGATTAAATTCTGGGGTTTTACCGGTAAAAATTGCGAGTAGGTTATGAGGCACGTCATTCTGGAGGAATCTAGATTCATTTTGACCACCTGGTGATCTGTAAGTTCACGAGGATGTTACTTCTTTTTTTTTTTAATTTTCACCGTCAATGAAATACGGCCGCATAGGGCGATACAGCTCTTTATGCGGAGACCCTTGGCGACAGCGAAGACTCCCTTGGCGTTTATGTAAGTTCAGGCAGCTGATATTCGGGCGTTATCTAGAGCAATGGAAGCACATGTTCAGGTGGCGTGCTCACTTGTAGAGCGCGTAATGAGTAAAAGACCGCGCCCTGTGACTGGAAACAGGCAGTGCCTTCAACACTGTGCAAACACACACTAAGCAGCGCGGCGCTCAGTACTTGGGAGACTTGCGCGGCGAGGGCAAGTCATCAGTAATACTATAGCCTTCATTTAAAAGACAGTACTAAGAGCGACAAATTTAATCGACAAATTTAAACAAAAATATAGGCATATTTAATCATTTTACTCCCTAGTGCTAGCACATAAAAAATTTCCTATTGTATTCACAAAACGCTCTCACGGTAAAATTGTTTGTAACAGCCAAGTTTAGTCATTCCTCATGCTGGGCGGAGGCAACCGGCCAATGAAGAAGAGCGCTTAGGAAAGAAAAAATTGTGAGTTTCGCCCTAAAGCGTACGGACTGACGCAAATCTCCATATGTAAAACCGCTTCCTTGAGGGCAAGCGTTCGGGCGCCTGTTGCTTGCATTAAGGGTCGGCGCGATAACTAGACTGTATCCGACTGCGGCCCCGTTCACAGACGTCATTTGCACAAGACAATTATTGTGACTATGGGACGCGTAAGGCGCAAACTTCCTCGCGTAGTGACACGTAATATTGGTAAGTGAAAAAATCGGCAGATCCCACGCAGTATGGGAATCGATGTAATGCGAAGTAGCCAGCAAAGAGCTGCATACATCGTCTTGTTTGTCATTGAGGCTAATGAAGTCATTCATGTCGTGACATCTAGTTCGCCATATATCGCGAGATTGTCATACATGCATGCGTGTACAATCTGGTATATGCCATGCTAATGAAACATATATTCTGCGACATATATAGGATGCGTTACCTGCTATTCATGTTCGGCACTCCTGTCATGCCGTACCAATTTAGGTATATATCCAGTTAATAAAATGGCCGCGAGTGCACCATGACCGTGGCGTCTAAATCATACCTACATGACATGCATGTCATGATTTTCGTGTTACCACCTGTTATTTATGTTCGCCACACAGACGTCGCGCAATAGCAATTTTGGTCTCTATCAAGCTAGCGAAACGGCCGCCAGCGCACCATGAGCGTGGCACGTAAGTCATGCTGTACATGACATACGTGTTATGATTTTCATGTTAACTCCTGTTATTTGTGTTCGAAACAGTCACGTCGCGCAATACCAATTTTGGTATATATCAAGTTAGCGAAGCGGCCGCCAGCGCACCATGAGCATGGCACGTAAGTCATACTGTGCATGACATGCGTGTCATGATTTTCATGTGACCACCTGTTATTTGTGTTCGTCACACAGTCACGTCGCGCGATTTAAATTTTGGTGTGTATCATGCTAGCGAAACGGCCGCCAGCGCACCATGAGCGTGGCACGTAAGTCATGATGTACCTGACATGCGTGTCATGATTTTCATGTTAATTCCTGTTATTTATGTTCGTCACACAGTTACATCGCGAGATACCTATTTTGGTGTATATCAGGCTAGCGAAACGGCCGCCATCGCACCATGAGCGTGGCACGTAAGTCATGCTGTGCATGACATGCGTGTCATGATTTGCACTTTAGGACCTGTCACTTATGTTCGTCATACACTCTTGTCACGCCATACCAATTTTGGTATATAGCAAACTAACGAAACGGCCACAAGAGCACCAAAACAGTGGCATGTAAATAATGTCGTTCATGACATGGATATCATGATTTTCATGTTATGACCTGTCATTTATGTTCGTCATAAAGTCATGTTTTGCCATACCAATTCTGGTCTAAATCCTATTAACGAAACGGAGAGAAGAGCACAAAGTCGTAGGCGGCTAGATAGATAGATAGATAGATAGATAGATAGATAGATAGATAGATAGATAGATAGATAGATAGATAGATAGATAGATAGATAGATAGATAGATAGATAGATAGATAGATAGATAGATAGATAGATAGATAGATAGATAGATAGATAGATAGATAGATAGATAGATAGATAGATAGATAGATAGATAGATAGATAGATAGATAGATAGATAGATACGCTCAAAGTCGCAGAAGTCCGCTAAGAAATGCTTCGCATTTAAAATGACAGGCTACCTGGATAAATGCTGACGTATAGAGCGCATTCACGGCGTCAAGGATGTGTGCAGTAAGATGGCGCACCAAATGCGTGCCCACTACAGCTCCAGTGTCACATATCAAGGCAATTAAGCGCGTTATGCAAGACCTCATCCTGACCTATGTGCGTTCGGATTGAATGCTTGTCGCCTTCGTGAACGTATGGCGGCGCTGCAGAGCGTAATCGGCCATATATATGCGAGGCTGCGATAGGTAGCTGAAGCCCTTTTCTCCGGTCGCCAGCTCAGTAACGCCGAGCGGCGACCTAATTTCGCATCACGTTCCTGAACAATCCAATCTCATCTACATCGATATGGCTGTTTTTCGACAAACACAGCATAATGACAAAAAAGGGAGCGATTCTCGCCAGGTCGCGGGGATTAGATTCTCGACCATCCATAAATTAGGTCAGTCACTGCGCATGCTCACCTCGAAATCTGAATTTCCATCATTCGCCTGACTCCGTTCACTGTGTAATTTCGGTTGCACCGGACGTCGAACGGAACGCGAGCGGTCGCAGTGGGTGCTCCAAATTAGCTGGAGACACAGTACGCAGTGGTTTTGATGGCAAACATCCCCAGTAGAAAAGCCACGAAATGCAGGCACACCAACACGGTACTTTCGAATTGCGCCTCTGTGGGTAGCCTGAATACAGAATAGAGCGCATTGCAGCAAGCCATATCTGACACTCGCTGTTTTTAATCTTCCGTGCGGGCTGATTTCCTAACAGGCAAGCACATTAATAGTAATTCATGGGCAATCTCTGCAGCATGTACTTTTAGATTAGAAAACAAATCGTAAAAAAATCACATCATATCCACGTGGTGAATGATGATGAGTGGGGCGAAGCGAACTCGCGCTGCAGCACGGCGATGGCATTGGCGCGAGCGTGGTCCTTCTTGATGGAAGATATTGTGACTAGATTGTTTGAGAACCACAATCTGTTGCACACACCGCAACTATGGCCGAAACTGTCATCAAGGAAGTCCTGCTGGAAGCGCGCGTCGGCGCCTTCGGGCAACGCCCGCCTGATGCGTTTTGCAGCCACTTCACCTGCTCGCACAGCCTAGGGCTCTGCCTGCCGGTACGCGCGCTTTCTCGCCGCTTCACGGTCCTTCACATTTTGAAGATCCGATTCGCGCCGCAGCCGTGCAGCTTCGGCCTCGCGGGCTCGAACGGCGGGGTCTTCTCGCCGCAGCCCTGCAGCTTGTCGAGCAGCTTCGGCTTCGCGGGCTCGAACGGCGGAATCTGCTTCGCGGCGTCGACGTGCAGCTTCGGCCTCGCGGGCTCTCACCTCAGGATTCTGTCTGCGAGCGCGCGCTGCAGCCGCCTTCCGTGCCTTCCGTTCCGCAGCCTCGTCTTCCATCTGGTGACTCCCAGCTAAAGAGAAAGCGTGCCAAGAGGGAGCCTCATGGCGCGTTACTTCTGAAATGTTGTCTTCGGGTGTCGTTGAAAACACGAGACGTAGTAAAGAAGAAAGAACGCCACACAGGCGAACACGCAAACGAGAGTGTCACTCGTCAACGTCGTCTTCTTCTACTGCATACCAGAACGCGCGCAGTAAAGAAGAAAGAATGCCACACAGGCGAAGACGCACGAGAGTCTCACTCGTCAACGTCGTCTTCTTCTTCTACTGCATACCAGAATGCGCGCTTCTCACGAGCTAGAGGTGGCTACTACAACGCTACAAACAAATGGAGGACGGACAGACCCACGGCATAAGGAGCTTCGCCCCTAAAACACGAGAATGAGAGGGGATGTGCCACGCATGCTAGCCTATCTGAGCGCACGCACCACGGTGGTCTAGTGGTTATGGTGCTTAACTGCTGACCCGAAGATCGCGGGATTGAATTCCGGCTGCGGTGGCCGCATTTCTATGGAGGCAAAATGCTAGAGGCCGGTGTATTTAGATTTAGGTGCGCGTTAAAGAATTCCACGTGGTCGAAATTTCTGGGGCCGTCCACTACGCGTCGTCTCTCATAATCATCTCGTCGTTTTGGGACGTAAAACACCAACAATTATTAATGGCCTATCTGAGCCCAAGTTAACAAAGCTTTTCGTTTGTTTCTTGCATTGTCCGGCCATCTTTACTGATATTATATGTGACATCATGGTTAGCTGGAAATTGATCTTACGAACGATTATGGTGTAAGAGCTTTTTTTTTTTGTATGGCCGTTCTCGCAAGAAGCTCTTACACTATATTCGTAAGAGCAATTTATGGCCAATGAAGACGTGCTGGACACGTCATTAGCAATGACGGTCGGACAATGGCAAGGTGCATTTACAAACGAAAAGTTCTTTGAATTTAGACACTGGACACGCGTATTCACACACACACACGCGCGCGCGCGCGCGCACACACACACACACACACACACACACACACACACACACACACACACACACACACACACACACACACACACACACACACACACACACACACACACACACACACACACACACACTATGAAGGAGTTTCTGCGAACAAATTCTGCCAATCCTCATGTCTCGCATTTTATTCGCGAAGGTGTTCAGCCAATGGCAAAGATCGCTGACGAACGAAAAACTTCTGGGGCCAAATTCAGAATGCGTTTCGTTCACAACTGCTTTCTGTCACTGCTCGTCCGTCTTCGTTAATGATATATATACGCAGCATCCGCACCGGCTAGAACTTGCTGTTGCAAACTATTTTATATTGTACAGAGGTTTTTTTTTTCCTCTTCGAATACGAGCCCTGGCTAAGCATTCCAGTGATCGTGTTGTTCAGCACATTTGAGCAAGCTACGCACTATTCGCTTTAAAGCTCGAGGGCACGGGTTCGATTCCCGGCCACGGCAACCACATTTCGATGGGGCGAAATATAAAACACACCCGTGTGCTTACATTCAGGTGCACGTTAAGCAACCCCAGGTGGTCGAAACTGATGCGGAGTTCCCCACTAATAATAATAACAATATCGTGGGTTCAAAATATTCTGATGCACGCCGCAGTTGGGGGCTCCGGAAATTTCAACCATCTCGTGTTCCTTCACGCGCACTGACATCGTACAGCAGACGGGCCACTAACATTGCGCTTCCATCGAAATGCGACCGCCACGTCCGGGATTGAACCCGCGACATTAGATGAGCGCCGTAAACACTGTACCATCGCGGCGAACAAGAGTCCACCACTATACGGCGTGCCTCATATTTATATCGTGGTTTTGGCACGTAAAACACCGGCAAATAATTTTAGCGCACTGTTCGCTTCTTCTGTGAACGAAGTACGGGAAAAAAGCCGTTAGCGGCAGCAACAGCCAAGCTACGGTTTCATAGAGACAGCACCCATACTCCGTATTTTCGCTGCAGTTGCCATCGCAATGGCGTGTGACTACGCCAATCTCGACCTGATAGAATCATTGTGTCGTAGGGTCACGATCAAATGCATGGAAACGTTTTATTGGTTTTTTTGAACTGTTCATTTTTGGAACTTTTTTTTTGTTTTTGTTCACAGCCTGTAAGCATAGATCCGGAAATGAACCGGAACAGTTTCCGCATGTTTGGAAGACATACGCGATGCATTGACAGAATTACACGTTACGTGAATGCGTCATGTTTTTTTAAAATATTTTGCTAATGCCTTGCGCTTTAATCTTTAGCGTCCGATGGTGCATCATTGGGAAATTAATGCAATTTATATGACGAGTTCCGTCTGGAGAACAAGAAAGAAGGTAGTCGTACTTGAAGACGGGATGTTTTAAAGATGAATGGTGTACGGAAGCCACCTGCAACGCTTGTCTTCCTTTGAAAGATATAAAAAAAATTGTTGCCAGAGTAGGGAATAGAAACGATGCGTCGCAGTGGGCAGTATTAAGACATTTGCATTGCTCAACACCCCACTTTATCGTTGCCACATTTCTTTCCCCCAGTGTAGGATAGCATACCAGTTTTTCTAGACGGTTACCATCCCTGCTTTCTCTCTTGTTCCTTCCTTCCGTCCTTCCACTCTCACAACCCAAGCTACGACAAAGATCCGCGAGTCATGGAAGTCATCGCATTTATTTCATTTATTTCACCATTATATCTAAGTTGAGCACATGCGAGCCTTCGTTCTTCTATGTGTATACGAGTACGTGTATATGTATACGTGTGAGCATTACTAAACACTTGCAAGACCTCACACAATGCAGTTCACGCCGACCCAATGTCACTTTCTTTTTTTTCCCCAGTCTGCGCGTACAAGATTGGAAGCTTGGGCGAGTTGGTTTTGGTTCATGACGGCGTATAACACAGCGTGCGAACACAGGAAAAAAAAAAAGACAGAGTAGAAAAAAGAGTACTGACTTCCAACTGATGCTTATTCTGCAGAAAACGTCGCTTTGTGCACATTTATATATTTCGCTCTTCTGCAAAACCAAGATCAGTTGGAAGTCAGCGCTCTTTTTTTCTAATTTGTCCCTTTTTTCCTGTGTTCGCGCGCTGTCTTATAAGCCGTATGCGCGGAGTTGCAAGTCTTGGAGAATTGTTCTGCGTTCAGTGCCACTGCAGCACAGTTATAGTAATCGTCGTGAGTTAATTCAGAAACAACGTAACAACAATATCTGGGGTTTAACGCCCCGAAACCATCAGAAACAACGTTCAAAAACTCGAACGTATATAGCACACATATTTCTATATAATGCCACAGTAACGGCGATTCTTGCAGTTACTAGCGCAAACTCTCCGTTAAGACAACGAAAAAGCTTTTTTTTTTTCCAAGCTCCACAGGATGGTTCAGTCTTGCAGTCAGCGTGATGATTTAAAGAGATGGGGAGAGGCGAGACACGAATATTATACAAAAGACACGGGACTGCTAAACAACACGTCACGTGTAATACAGATGACATGTGATAGTTAAACAACTTGTCACGCGCGATTTAACTGTTGTAGTCAACATTCTGAAATATGCACGGCTAAGCACCGATACTTATGCCTAGTTTCCACTCGTAAAAGAAATGCAAATTGTTTAAGAATTAGCCAGTAAGAAATGACGTCAGCAGTAATCCTTCCCCTTCTTTTTGTGTCAAAGCACTTTGTTTTGAAACAAGTTATGTGAAGCAATTAACGGCAGTTTGAACATTTTGATGTTCACAGATGGCAAAGGGAACACGCGTTCGGTCGCTTCAATTCGTGCTTCTGTGGATGAAACAAGCCCTATAAGCGTCCTTCCCTTTTCACCCAGCAGGGTTTCTGCAAAGTAATGACAAGTTAGTAAGACTAGTAACTGGTGCAAGACGAGCCGGTAAGGTATATGCTTGAATACGAATTATACTTCTCTGTGACCACAAACGTTCATAATTTCGCGAGTTCTCTCCTTGTGACAGAAAGCAGTGCATACAAACAAACCATGCTCTCAGTTGTATCAAAGTTACCGGAGCATTTCCTGGTTTTTAAGATAGCTAAGAGGAAAAGCACGAGTTTCATCGTTTTTGTCACCGACAGGTCCATCATAAATCCTACGAAGATCGAGTGAAACAGAATGGCGATCGGTTCAAGTGTACTCTTGGCTGCTCTGGCATTCAAGTGATGGCCCTAAACGCGTGCTAATTTCTTTACCAGGAGCGTACAATGCACAGAAGAAAGGAACGAGCAAAAGATGGTGACTAGCCCATTCGCACACATGGAGACTGCTAAAAGAAACCCGACTCACGAAATCAGTGAGCAGAATGTGACGGCACTATACGAGTGGTTGGCTCGTAGCCGTCCTACACTAAATCTATTGCTGAGGTTCGTTGTTGCGCGCGGATACATTCGCGGTGTGGGTACAGCCGGCACTTGAGTGAAACAAGCGAGTCATGTTAAGTGTAGACGTGAGCTGGCTCCGCGGGGCCTGCTTGGAGAAGGCTGCGAACGCCGGGCAGCCTTGCCCAGGCAGACCGCCGACAAAGGACCTCGCCCGGCATCGTTGCCTTCGAGAACAGCTGCTGGCGCATCGCAGCGGGGCCCGAGTATCGGGTCTGCCTGCTAAGCCTGACACGACCTGGCTGCCGATCAAAACGAGCCGTTGAAAGAAGACGCATCTCTCTTTGTCTCTCTTAGACGTCGGGCGACTGCCGCAACAGGCATTTTTGTGCGCTCCGCCATCACTGCCACGACGGCGTCGCCACCGACCAAGTTCAACGCGAGAGAGAAAAAAACCTAAGAAGGAACGAGGATGAGCTCACGTTGTTGCTTTCGAGGAGCCGTCAGTCACTCCCAGCCGCACTTGGTGACGTCCTCGGTCGAGCAGGCCGCCGGTGTCACGCCGCGGCTGAGTTGCTGCGCGCCCCGCACGGTGGCCCGACGCGAGACCAGTGGCCGGTCCGTCGCTGACGACGTCGAGGACTTCGCGGCGAGCCGGAAGTTTCACTGAGGCCTCAGTGGGCCAGAGAAAGCCGGGTGCGCGAGAAAAAGGTGCCTGCTGAATTCGGAAGTGACGTCGTGGAGGGGCTCCGAGATCGCATGCGCGGACCGGAGCCTCTGCGCCGATCGATGGCGCGCGGCTCTGCTCGTCGGGCCCATCGCGACCTGGCACTTGGTGCTTGTCAACTGTGTGCTGCGGCCGGCATTGCGAAATCAATGCTGCTCCGGCGTCGCGAGCGGCGCGCGTCCCTCGAATAGCGCCGGTCGCTAACCACGCGCCGCGTCCACAGCCACCAGCTGCGCCACCAAGCGTTCTCTCCATCACGCCACGCTTCCAGTGGCCGCTCATATATAAACACGGTTCGCGGCGCCATTCTTGTGGCCGTCCCAGTTAGTCGAGACAATTGTCCCGAGCTAACTTGTCCATCTAATTTTCTGGGGAGTCCAGGCGTAAAATCGATGCGTATAAGTCCCCAATCTTAAATACAGAATCACCTGTTAAGTCAAATGCGGCACGTCAACGGTGTGCGGAGTGCATAGAAGAGATGTGCACAAAAAGTAAGGCAGACGTCGAAGAAATTCAGGCCTTGGTGAAATACCTGGGAACAATCCTGCTGTGGCAAACAAACACGGGTGCGGTAGGGGGGCTGCTTGTCCATGTTTGTGGCTCGAAATCTTTTCGCCCGTAAAATTTCGGATTCGCAACTTATGAAGTTTGGTTAGTTCCTCTTACGTGCAAGCTCTTCCCGTCCCAAAAGATAACAATTAGAAAAAACGCTGCCCCGTAGTAGTAAATTACCACAATTTAAAAAAAATGTGAAGCGATCTTGAAACGCTTAAACAATCAAATTTTTTGGAGGAGCATTTAGAGATGATGCTGGTAATCAGACCGTACGCTTCCCTTAACGCACACGATATAGGTGCGCTATACTTCGTCTCTAGCAGAAGTTAAACAACTACACATCAGGAAATAGCGCGAAAGTAGTCGACTTGCCTAAAATGTAAATAACACTAAACGTGTTAGCAGGTTTGCCGTTGGTGGCTACTTTGCGCCAAATTGGCTACTTTACGCCACTGTCTGGCGTTAAAGCTCTCAGCTTGGCGCCATGGCTACTTTCTGGCTACATTGAACTTCTGTTTTGGTCCATTTACTAGCCATTTTTCTTATTATTTGCAGATGAAATAGCAAGCAAGCCTAAAGAATAACCATTGTGTCTGCTGTGTTGGCCGATGCGCGTGCATATCCTCCCCCCGCCAGCGGGCTGGTGTGCACCGAGGCACCCAACGTGCAGCACGATTGCAAGCATGGTGTGAAGAAGCTGCGCGCATGTAAGCAATGACTTGGCTGGCACAATGCTGACGCTGAGCACCAGTTTTTAATGCTGAAGCATAGCGCGTGTTCTCGTGTGAAATTGACAAAAACATATCTGCTATAAAATGATACTGGACTGTTCGTCTTAAACCAAATTTTGCTACTTCAAGTTGGACTGGCGTTATAGTAACTCTGTGTAAATTTCGTTCTACAGCTTCAAGGATAAACAGGTTCAACGTTTACTGTTCCTTCCGAGTTGTTCACCCAAAATTACTTTGGGAAGAACTCTATCCATTGTATAGACAAAGTGCATGCAGACGCACTGAACTTGTACAAATTTATCAATTTATTTGCACCTTACCTGTGGGTTGAAGGGCCAGCAAGAAGGAATATATTGTGCTCTTTATTTTATATTTGCGTTATTCAAAATCAGATTACTTATTGTTCAATAACAAAAAACTGTACTCATAATATCCCTTTTCGTCTATTTGGCTACATATCTGACGCTAAAATTAAATGGCATGGCTACTTTGGCTGCTTTTAGCTTGAGTTCGGGCTCTTTTTCAGATGTACCCAACGGCAACCCCGCGTGTTAGCTCTATAGTTATCCACTTAAAACAACTATACTAAGGAACAGTACCACATTCGTATTGCCCGTCATTCAAGAGAAAACCTCCACTGTGCACTCCACTTAAGTACAACCTTCGATTCAACTGTGAAGTGCAATCCAGTTTCATATCGACAACGCTTAAGCACTCTTCGATACACTTCGTCGTGACGAACACTCCCACAGTTCGTATGAACATAAATATCCGATAAGTGGACGAGGGGACGACGACCGCTGTAGCTCAGTTGGTAAGACCATCGGGCGCGTAATCCCAAGGTCGCAGGTTCGGTCCCTGTCGGCGGCAAGTTGTCTTTTCGTCCACTTTACTTTCTTCAGATCCAGAACACAATTATTACACTACGCTTAAAACAGTACAATTAACGTCGCCTATAGACCTTTGCATCGAGCGAGGAGGACCGGACTGGCAACCACCGCTTTCCTCCTCTCTGGCTCCTGCGCGACGGCGCGGAGTGTGCGGGTTGGTGCTTGGATGAGTGGCATTGTCGAACAATTTTTGCGTGTTTTAGGTCGACCTGCGGATTTTCTTCTCTTTTATTGCGATGTCGGCCAGAGAAAGTGTGGTGTAGTGGTTTCGGTTCCGTTTTGGGAACCGGTTCTCCTGCCCCCAGGGGGCGCACATCGATTGTATATATTCTACTGTACATATTAAACTAGGGTTCGGTCCTCCGCTCGGCACCCTGCTGCGTGCCTTTCGTGTGCTTCGGGGCCGCCGTTCCGGCGGACACCTGGCATTTCTTCGACGTGGCGTCTTAGGCGCCCACGTCGATACCACATTGGCGACGAGGAAAATCCGGATCAATCCTGTCGAAATGTGAGCCATCATGCCTTCTGCTTGCTTCTGCTGTACGGCTCACCTTATTTCGGCTGATTGACAAGACTGCGGCCCATTACACGTGTTTGCGGCCACTACGTTCATTGCCTCCACTTCTACTTCGCATCCTACTATCCTACTGCTGTTCTTCCGTCGCGCTCTGTCTCGGCGGTGGCATGTACCCCCCAATTCTACCACCTCAATTCCTGCAATGCCCTGGCGTGCCTCCGATTCTATGGAAGAAGTGGCGCCGCGTCTTGCAAGTGTGCATCGACGCGGCAACCCCGGACGCTACGCCGGAAAGGAAGACGGTGCTGCTTCTGAACGCGCTCAGCGTGGAGGGATTGCATACCTACTACAAGGCTGTTGACGAGCAGACCCGGCTTGACGGCGACCAGGCTACCGGAGACAGCGCAGCACGCGACGCGTACCAGAAGGCCTTAGCCGTTCTGGACGTATACTTCGCGCCGCCTGAAGAGGCTGTCTGCGTGCGCGCCCAATTCCGGCGGAGGGTTCAACAACCGGACGAAAATGTCGTCCAGTTCATACAAGCGCTGCGTCCTTTGGCCGACCACTGTAGTTTCGGCACCGCAGCAGCCACGATGCTCCACGACCAGATTCTACACGGCCTGCGCGACCCTAACCTCCTTCGGACTTTCGTCCAGATGGGAGACGCTTTCACTATACAGCTAGCGTTGGAACACGCCAGGGAAGAGGAGCGCGTCGACCGCGCGTTGCAGCAGCCGACTGCTCTGCAAGTGGACGCTGCTACGAGACGCGAGCATGGACGCCGCGGCGGTCGCCCACCCCGACCTACACTACAACAACGCGCCTCCACCCCTATTGCACCGTCGGCCCCGCCGAGTGTCTGCTACCGCTGCGGTTCGCCTCAGCACTGGGCGAATTTTCCGGGCTGTCCTGCGCGATCCCGTATCTGCAACAGCTGTGGCAAGCAAGGACACTTCAGCGAGATGTGCCGCCCAGCGGGAACCTTGGTGGCGGTTCCGGACGGTGATGCAGGTCAAGTGTGTGCTGCCGTGCACACAGTCGCAATTTCCAATGGGACAAGGATTACATGTTCTTCTGCGGAAAGCATGCCAGTTCTTCCGGGCCATACTTCGACTTCCCGTACTGCGACGATCTGCTCAGACGGAGTATGCGCTTACTTCATTATGCTGCACCTGTTCCGTGTCCCAGCTGCCCGTGCTCCTGATGTACCTGCTCCTGCCGTGTTACCTGGAGATGGGCATACTCTCGCTGTGATTTCTTCGACTGGGAGTGCTTCTGTTGCTACAGTGGCTGTTTCGACTGGGTCTGCTGCTACTGACCATACTTCACCTGCTTGCGTCCCAGCTGCCCATGCTCCGGTTGTGCCTGCTACTGCCATTCTACCTGCTGCTACGCATGCTCCGGGTGTGCTTCCTCCGACTGTTGGTGCTTTCCGGGAGACTGGTACTGTTCTGCGTGCGCCGGAGGTGCATCCGCTGATCGTGCCAGCCCTGTTCCCTGTGCCAGTTCCTGTTCTGCATGCTTCGGAGGTGCATCCGCCGGTCACGTCTGCGCCGACTGTGCGTGTTGCCGTTTTGTGCACGGTTTCTGCGTCGGCGGCGCCGAGCCATGCCCCATCTGAGCCTCACCATTTTGTGCATGTTCCGGCCCCTACAGTGCCGAAAGTGCACTGGAAGAAGATTCCTCCTGAATGGGAGGGTGGGGGAGGAGAGTTCACGGGCCGATTGTTTCGCTCCGCCGGACTTATGTGGGCGGCTTCAGTTGAGACGGCTTTTGTGGAAATGGCACCGGTACAGGCGTCGGCGCCGTAGACTTAAATGTGACAGCGACTATGCGGACATCCTGTCTCAAGGGAGGGGATGATGTGGTGTAGTGGTTTCGGTTCCGTTTTGGGAACCGGTTCTCCTGCCCCATGGGGCGCACTTCAATTGCATATATTCCACTGTACATATTAAATTATGGTGCAGTCCTCAGTGGCGTACCAACTCGTTCGCGAGTGGGGGGGGGGGGGCTCGCGTCGCTCACTCTGACCGCCATATATATATATATATATATATATATATATGTGTGTGTGTGTGTGTGTGTGTGTGTGTGTGTGTGTGTGTGTGTGTGTGTGTGTGTGTGTGTGTGTGTGTGTGTGTGTGTGTGTGTGTGTGTGTGTGTGTGTGTCTGAAATCAAGGCAGAATCTACAGAAAGAGATTATGCAGGTTGGGCCTCTATACCGCGACAACACAGCAGTGTTTAATATCATTTTGGAAATTTTATCGCCAAGTTTAATAAGTACAGCCACCTTTAGCCTGTTCTTCATCTGAGCATTCCATCTGCAAACTTCACAATCTCAGTTTCGCGTTGTAAATACGGTGAGTATGAAGAATCTGCTATGACTCTAGTACCTTAAAGGGACACTAAAGGCAAATATTAAGTCGACGTTGGTTGTTGAAATAGCGGTCCAGAAACCTCGTAGTGCTACTTTTATGCCATGAAGTGCTTATTTTGAAATCAAATCCCCTTTTAGTGGTCCGCATCGCGTTAGCGCACTTCAAATCACCCGCCTGACCCTGACTTTCATACGTCACTGCTGCCGTGCCCAACGTTGCCTGCCTTTACTGCGCGGCCGCCGACACTAGTGGCAGCAGAGCGAAAGTAGCGGGATCCTATCGAAGCCATTGAAGCTTGCTGCAATCACCGCAATGGATGTGGACGGAGAACTTGACAACGAGACATTGGCTCGCGACTCTGGTCTCCAGTTCAGCGAGAGGGTTCATTCCGCGGCACCCAGTGAAAAGACACATTGGTTTCCTTGCTGCAGCACTGGCGTTGTGCACCATTCGGGCATCCGGCAATATCACATGCATGCGGCATTTTGTCGAACTTTCTGTCAGAGCGACTTTCACAAGCGCGCAAAACACTCGCGGCAGTACGCGATCCCGAAACTACCTCTGAGACGCGACCGCGTGAGCGAAGCAGGGCGCCGGGCGAAGCGCAGTTCGGCGAAAACGGAACCTTTGAACCAGCGCGCCGTTCCCCATGGCAACGTCACAGAGGTTCTTTTTTCCATGAATCAAACGGAAACGAACAAACATCATTTTATTACGTCTTTTGATTCACGGAAGCTTCTTTTTTATTGCTGCTAGTTTGATTACTAGTGATTTATTGTAGGCAGACTCTCATACGTCATTGGGATCACTTCGAAAATGTCCCACTCGTGGCTCTCATCATGTGATACATTTAGCTTAATTTCTCGGTAAATAGGGCACTGCTGTTGATAATATTGCCGTTTTAGATGTTAAGCCATACATTGGGCTTTCACTCTGACATAAATTGATATTTGCCTTTGTGTCCCTTTAAATTCTCACTTATTAAACAAAACATGTGGCTGACGAAGCAAGATAGTTCGCAGAAGTCTTCAGAATAAGCCAGTGCCAATTTCTTTACTGTTAGAGACTTCTAATATAAAGTCTTTCTAAAGAAAAATACCAAGTTCAGTCAATTATTATTTATAGAAACCACATTGAGCTGGTTGTGTATGCTATAACTTCGTAAATAACTACGAATTTATATGCTAGGTGTCGTTCCTTACCCCTCTACTTCTCCCGGCTTGGGTGGGGAGTGAACGGGAAAGCGATAAAGTGGCTCTTTTCTGCTCCCCTCCGTCTACTCTAAGTAAATAGCCTACGTAGTAGTAATAATAGTAATTCTGTCTAAGCTCAAATATTCTTTGAAAAAATGTGCGCGATTATAACGTTAAACTACCACTTACGCATAATTACCACTTACGCATGACTACCGCGTAATTACCACTTACGCATGACTACGTTAAAAAAATAAACTCTTTTTATTACGGCGTATTGTTCGACATTGGTTCTTCGCTATTCGCCAAAATTTTTCGGTGTGCCATAAAATTGCCTCCTTGTTACGCGACGTCACAAGTCAGCAAAAACTCGCGGCGTTAAAATGAAGAGTGCACAATAAGCAGCGCATTACTGTGCTGAACAATAACAAATTTTTTTTTTGGAATAGGCAGACAGTGTCTCATTCTGAACGTAATTCAAGAAGGCTGCCCACCAACCACTTTGGCAGCGGCTACTTATAGCAGTGGGCGAGATGGATTCATATGTGTATAACAGATACTTTCAGTTGTAGTATTAACGACGTTGATCTGTTTTTGCGCGTATAGAACTCTCTGTGAAGTCATCGTTGCTGACAGAGAGGTAGAGAGAGAAATAAACATTATTAGGAACGGACACAATCCTTCGCAGGTGGGCAGTCTTCTTAGTCCAGAAAACCATGGACGCTGATCATCTCCCTTGTGAGGTATAGATCAAGCAACAGGGCAAACTTGAAAGCTGGGCTTTTCAATGTGCTGAGTCCACTGCCTTGCTACAAGCCGACGCGACCGCTCCAGGCTACCGTATGATAAGCAACTTGTGAAGCAGGCTAATCGGAGACTAAAGTTGGAATCTTTTTTAGCTCTCCTGGATCGGCACAGCTAAAATACTCGACACTTCTGCACGCTCATCAGCTCACAGTAGCTTCGATATGAAACAGTGGCGATGCTATTCGTTTTAAAAGAAAGAAACTAAATTTCCTGAAATAGGAGAGTGTTTGATCGGGCTTTTTACTGGTTCGTTTACTGGTTAAACGTTTACTGGTTCGCGCCCGTATTTGCGTCGCCGATTAGCTAAATTTCAGGCTAGGCCGAACAAAATAAAATCATGACAGATTACTGTAACCTTGTAGAGACTCTGCTGAGCGATAGCCTCCTCTGCAATGCTGGAGCGCAAGGCGCGAAAGCGTGGAATAGGCAGCCCGCACAGAAGGGAGCCTACAATGCGTGGTCACAACACAGGGAGGACAGTCGTCACAGCAAAATTGTAGCAAACCTATTTTACATAATTACGTTATTACTGCGTTCAAGTAAAACTTTGTCTGACTTGTTAGTTTCCCAGTCTGCAGCCGACAATGACCACGGTGGGGGGGGGGGGGGGGGCTCCGCTTCCCTAACATTTCTCAGTGGCAAACCTATTTTACATAGGTTTTACATAGGCCCCCCCGGTAGATACGTCTATGTCAGTCCTCCGCTCGGCACCCTGCTGTATGCCTCTCGTCTGCTTCGGGCCTAGTTGTACCAACTAGGCCCAAATGAAGTATTGTTGAAGTGACCAGATGAGCCCGGAGGGGCCTGCCACGTACGAGCAGGCCATGGCGGCGCGTCTTTGACGAGTTCCTGCTGCGTGACGTCCTGTGCCCGTGGACACGCTGAGCCGTCGGGCTTCGGGCGCGAGCCTTGCCGTGGGTGTCCGCCCGGGACGCGGCTACGGCATCGGTACCTCCTCTTGAACTAGTAGCCTGGGAAAGCTGTTTCTACCAGTGGTCAACGAGCTCCTCTGCGAAACCGGTCTACCACTACGGACATTGGTGAGACCAGCGTTCGTACGTCTTCTCTTCGCTACAACTAGGAACTGCTAAATTAGGACTTCGATTTCACGGTCCAGTTGGGTATTGTTATTTTGGGTTCAGTGTGATGTGTGCTCGTTTTCCGTGTATGTACTAAATGTTGTGTGCAAACGGCCTCGTCCTTTCGTGGGTGTCTGTGGTGACGTCTCAGACACCCATTGAATAAGAAACTGCACGTTGTGAGAAACATAATAACAACGTAGCACCCACACAGTCAAATGACAATCGGATATGACCAGATAGGCGAACAAACATAGGCGTCAAGTACGGCCCTGTCCGGTTAAACGCGAAACATCTAGGCACCACTAGAGTAGCCACCTCGACTTTTTTCGCTTCGTTTTATTATTATACTTTAATATAATTGGTAGGTCTAACAATTAGCCTCGTAGCTCGGCTCAACACGGTGATCGCTGCAGTTTATGTAGCGGTATTAGAACTGACGAGAAATCCCTCACTTCGCAGCAGGGTAACCGGCATCATACGTTTAATCTGTGCTCTGCACCGGCCTTGTAAAGCCCGAACATTCACTGAACACTACAGATCCTTGTCGTGAGCTTACCATTTCCGCAAGAAAGCGTTGTGCATCGTATACGACGTGTGATATAAAAGCCGAACATTAAAAAATTAGGCAGATCCCACGCCTTGTGGGAATCGGTTTCATGCGAAGCAGTCAGCGAGTAGTTCTATACTGCATTTTTTGGCTTTGAGCTGTTACGATGTGGATCGGCGTGTTTTAGGGGTGAAGCTCCTCTTAGTCTAACCTTGTCCGGCGTAAGGCGTAACCGGCAGTATCTCCCGAACAGTATCTCCCATCACTTCGTCTGCCACTACTTCGTCTTTGCAAACATCCCACTATGATCCATCACCGATCCATTACTTCACCAACCATAAAGCCGTTATAATGAAGGGGGAACGGAAGCCACGTCTAGCTACCACTTACGATTAATAAAATTTCTTGCATAGATACATATATACAGTGTTTGTCACGTCTTTGATGATGTACTGGGCTATCGCTTTGATTACTGCTGGGCGAAACCACTTAAGATTTCACGGTGTAACCATGATTGCTTCAGTAGCTTCGCCCAAGCTCTTCATCATTCACCCGTGGATATGCTGTGAATTTTTTTTTTGTAAGTGTAAAAGATGTCTGAACATACTTATCGATGAACAGACAACCGTTGGTTGTCTGTCCATCAGCAGTTACCAGGCATGTGGACTACACTTGGGGTCTAAAGGGTAAATTATAGTCTGACGTAACGTCAGCACTCACGTTAGAGTACAGACGCCAGTATTATAGAAACGAAGTGCACTTTACGATGCGATGATGTGAATATCATACGTAACTTTCATTAGCGTTTTCCTCCGGGGTCTGGCAACGCTGGAGTATAATTTCATGAATCATAGAGATACAAATGTAATGTTTATTAGACTGCCATAAGAGCGCAGCCAACACTGGAAGAATTGATGTTAACCCGGCATGACGCCTTTATCAAAGGAGTACATATGTAATCTTTATTGCTTTGTTATGAAATTAGATAACCAGCACTGCAACCACAATTGACATTGCACAGGCATTACGCATGCACAGGGTCTCTTTACAAAGCAGTTTCGAGACGTGGCGTGGCTCTGCGGTAGAATACCCGACTGCCACGCAGAATGCTTGGGTTCGATTACTGCTGGGACCCGGGCCTTTATTCTTTGCATTCGTCGGGTACACGCTGCCGATGTCGTTTTTTTCTGAACGCCCTCGCATTTGAATTGCCGATGTAAGTTCTCGCCTTTCCTGGGTAGATACGAACTGTCAATCAACTGCGGCGCATACCTGCATTCCGCGGCCCATGGTATACGGGTATGTGCCACACGTGTCTGTAGGAAAGGGTTTGACGACGAATGCTACAGGATTGTCACGTTATTCATGTCATGACTAGATAGTTATATTCGTCGAACGCTCTTACCCTCTCACGCCAATTTTGGTCAACACCAAATTAAGAAAGTGAACATGACAGCACACAGACGTAGGGGGCTAGATAGATAGATAGATAGAGAGATAGAAACGCTAAAGTACCTGGGGTCCGCTAAGAAACACTCCGCATTTTAAAAAACAGAAAGAAAAATAAACAGAGATAGAAGAAGAAGAAGAAGAAAAGTTATGTCGCTTCGTGCGCAGAACTGCCTCAGGAAGACAATTTTTTATGTGCTCGAGAACCGTGTCCGACAAGCCGCGCAGTGATATGCAACCAAGTTAATTCTCCTATAAGCGCAAAACAAAAACCACGTTGTTATGCTTGTCTGGTGTTTCTATAACTGCCAATTTTGCTGCTTAGATTTGCGAACGACAGTAAGAATTTCGCAAAAAGAGTACATCTCGTAGACGAAGTTATAAAAAAAAAAATAAGCACAGAATCGCCTCTGATGCCGATCATAGGCTCAAGCCTGGGCGCGCTTGGTACCTCAGCAAAAGCAGAAACTTTCCAACCAACTTCACCTTATCGGCGCCGAAATCCTATCAAATGTCACGACTCCCCCCCCTCAAAAAAAAAAAAAAGAAGAAGAAGAGCGCGGGCATGTAAACATCAGCATCGTTTTTATGTACCAGCACCTCCCTCTAAACAGCTCTCATTTTGTCCGCACCGGTGGACAATAAACGAGCGAGTAATAAGCGGTCACTTAAAAGTTAAGAAACAAGATAGAGAACAGTTTGCGAGCAACAACGAAATCGAGACTGTGCGCTCACGCACGACCGCATGTACGATCGGTAGTCGGTGCGACAGCATAAAGAAACCGAGAATGAAAAAAAAAACAAGGAGATTACAGTGCAAGAAAAAAATTTGTTGTATCACCAAAGAGTTAATTCCAGCACCTGCTTGCCCAGCTAGAACGAGCCTAAATATTTGCGCTGTTTACCGACAGACAGTGCCGAAAATATATGATAACGACCACATGCGACGCGTTCGCACCGCCGTATATCAACATCATTGATCCTCAATGGATGAAACCTTTTCAGGACGCCTCACAGACTCATTTCCTATCTAAACTGCATCACTTGATACGAGAACGCGCGCGCGACAGCGCGAAAATAAACGACTGCAACTGCAACCGCACGCATGCCTTCCATACAAGCGCGGAGCTTCGCACGTGCCAGTCGGTTGCCAGACCAGAGATGTCGCCGCCCGCTAGGCAATATGGAGGCGCCCACGAAAAAAAGGTCTATACCTGGTTTTCATTCAGGTTGTGTCGTCCTGACGAAGGCGTGCAGAGGTGTTTCAGTTTCTAAACGTTGAGATCCTTACGTTTTAAAGACGATAGTCTTTCTTGGGGCACTTAAACGCAGAAATTTTGGTCTGTTTGCCTTTCTGTTTATCTGTCTGTCACCCGATTCAGCCACCCGGCCAAAGTTGAACCACTTGCTTACCGCCCACCCATCTTGAACTGGTACGGCTGTTCATACTTGTGAACGTTGTCGATCAAAAAGTAATTATTACGCATATCTGGGGCGAAACATCACTAGGTAAGTATTACGTGGTGTGTTCCTTTAATAGAAAATACATAGATACGTAATTCTAAAGACCGTAGTTTCTTAAGCTGCGCTGAAAATGCGGCTGCGCTGAAAATGCCATGCTATGCGCGCCGACGAACGCCCTCTGCCACGGAGGAAGGAAACCCTCTGCACGAGCTCATGTTTCCCGACGCATTGCCAGATGGCGTCCATATCTCACGCAGCGCCTCCTCTATCGTCTTTAGACGGCATTTGCAGCGGAGCACGCAGACACGCGGCCAATTTTTTGTCTTGTGCACGGTCATTCAGTTTCTCCATTGAAGCCTGTAGATACACCGATGAGAAATACTTGGAGCCTGTCATAGATGTAGCTTCAGTGAAAAATACATGTTAAGGATAATCAATTACTCAAGCACTTTATTACACCAGTAGGACGACTCCTTCACGCGAACAAAGACATGTCTGTATTTCCCTTAGATTACCGCGTTACCCAACTAGTTCACTCGACGACTCGACGCAGCACGCTCTTTCCTGCTACAATCTATGAACATCGACTGTGAGCAGGCGCCCAGACCCTCACGAGAAATTTGCGGCAGTGATGGGTCACAACTCGCACCCTACCGTGTATAGGTGTTGAAATTTGCAACTCCCAACCTGCAAATATTGAGCAGCCCACTAGGTTTAACAACATGGTAAAACACTTACTAAGACGAAAGCCTTATATATGACTAAAAAAAACGGGAAAAGTGACCGTCGGCGTAGCTGTCGTCGTCCTCAACACGAATGGTACTCAAAACCATCATAATCATATTCTTCGACGACGATGATGATGACCGCACCGGATGGCTTTCGCCTTCTTGTCGTCCTAGGCGAATGCGTAAGGGACCGTGCGAGATTCCTCTGATTTGAACGAAACATAGGTAATCTCCTGCAATTTTCAGCGCGAGACAGATGACCTCCCCTACGCTTTCATTGATACCTGAACGAATTGTGTTAAATTTACGGATCACAAAGGATTCCCTGGCTTCGCTATCGTGATTTGTTTTGAAACCGGACTCAATAATGGTGGCCCTAATTTCGTCGAAACCGTGGCCGGGCGTACTAACATACTTCGACAATGGTAGAGTGTGGAGGCTTATGGCACGTGCACGATGATTATTAAATCGAATTCTAAAACTTGTCTCTGTTTGACCTATGTATTGAAGTTTGCATGCTGAACACTCGAGAAGATAGACGACGTTGGCACTGTCACATCCGTAGTCACCACTTGTTCTAATTAAAAGTTATATGAACTACTTCAAACTGTTTTGGATGTCGGCATATGCGCGCTGACTTTCCCACGCGGTTTGTAGCAGGGATGCTACAAACCCTGTTTGACCTAAGCGCGTGGTTTTAGATGAGGTTAGTAAATCACGAAGGTTCCGCGATGGTCGGCAGACCACACGTGGCTGCACCGTGAAGATTTCTTTGAGTCGCTCGCTCGGTGTTAAAGCTGAGGCCGCATGTGTCGGGCGAGATCATTAAATTACAAATATACAAATACAAAGCTTTAATTTCCTTAAAAGCGGCATGTCGACTTATTCGATATATCAAACTAATGCCGCTTTTTTATTTTGCGAGTCCGATATATGCGGGTTCGGCTGTACTGACTTTTAGTCAATAAAGCCGTCAGCATAGTTCGAAAACATGAGCGTCTTTATTTATGTCTCTTACAGTCGCCGGCGGCGTGTGGCCATTATATACGCATACATGTTTATAAGTGCTCAAGTGTCATTTCAAAAGACAGGTGAAACAGCATACATGGTTGTTTATATATATATATATATATATATATATATATATATATATATATATATATATATATATATATATATATATATATATATGTATATATATATGACACAACTACCTGTCAACATGCATATATATATAGCCACGCGCCGCCGGCGGCTCAAAATCAGAAGCAGACGAGGACGCTTATGCTTTTGAACTTTTTTGACGGCTTCATTGACTAAAGGTCCGTAGTTGTAGAGCGTGACAATGGTGGATGTGCTAGTGGCAGCAGGTAATTTATTCATTTCTAGGCTTTTACTAGGTAGACCTATGATATGATCTCGAGGCACGCCGTGGTGGGGGACTCCGGATTGAATATGACCACCCGGGGTTGTCTAAGATGCACCTAAATATAAGTACACGGGTGTTCCTGCATTTCGCGGCCGCCCTAACCAGGAATTCAATATTATGTTTAGCCTGCCTCTTGAAATGGCAATAGGCATGCATGGTGCTCATGTATTCTCGTTAAGAGCATGCTCATATGTGCGGGCGGCCGCAGGGGTGGAAGGGGGTGCTGTTCCCCGTGGTGCACCTGATGCGGCGACAACACAGCAGTCGTGTTCTGAACCCTTCAACGCTGTCAGTGCCCCTCATCAAGCACCTTGGACACACCCGGCTGAGTTTGACGGTTTTATGGCCTGGAAGTGAGCTGTTTGCAGTCAAGGCTCCTCGGAAGAAGTGGTCACCTGTGCACCTGTGCGAGATGCACTGGACAATTAGCCGAGCGCCTGAGATCGTCGCGGACTAGCGCCATCGTCGCCGGACGAGCAGGGCGCACCGCTTCCCTCTTTCCTGGGCTGGCAATGAGGCGGTTCTTGACCTTCCCTCCATTGGGGGCGGAGATGAGGACGACGTCTTGATTGGACTGTCCTGGACTCAATGGTTTTCTCCAACAGGGAACTTGGGGAAGACCAAGGACTTATAACGCGAGCGTCGAGACACTCCGAAAACTGGCTACCAATAGTCATGTAAATAAACGCTCTTGTTGTCAGCTCCGGGTACTGACCTCTACTTCTCCCTGAGGCCTGGCTGGTTCCGGTCCCGTGGGCGACCCCCGATCATGGCAGTGGTGACCCGATGGCTTTTAGGCTCCTGTCGTGGGCGTCTGATGGCAATGGGGCTGAAACTAAGCCGTTCGGCTTTTAGTAGTTGATGGCTGCATCGCCAGCGTGCGGGGGCTTGCCCGCTTCCGAGTCGAGAGCTCGTGGCTTTGGCACTCCTGCGGCGGACTGCACCAATTTTTGATGTCTGCTTGCTTGATTTTTTTGTCTTTCTTGCTGAATTTGTAAAGCATCCTTCTGTGTCCCTGTAGTCTGTATTTAGTGCATCTAAATCACATGGTCGAGGTCATCCTCTCAACATGGCTCTCATATAAAGAATACAGTATACATTTAACTGTTCAGCGTGCACCATCTGTATAATACCTCCATAGATGTGCCGCTCACCGGCTCTGTTTTCTAGGGAGCTACGCAGCGTCACAACGAACGCTGCAACCCTCGTTGCAACAAATACGAGGGTTATTCAAAAAGTAAGGGCCATCTGGTCCCCAAAAAATAAATATTCGTCAGTTAAAGTGTTTATTGCCTAGTTTAGTTTAGCCCAAAACTACTTCACTTTTCTACATAATCACCGTTCAGTTGTAAGCACGTTTCGTACCACTGCACCAGTTTCTTTAGTCCCTCTGCACAGAAGTTCGCCGCCTGGGAATTCTTTGTTTGAGTTGATCGGTAAGAATTTTTAGTACCCACCTACCCTCATACTCTGTGATATCTGAGCTTTTCAGTTACAATCGTGCAAATTGTAGTGCGGCTGACAAGAGGAAATTCATGCGACAGACGACTAACTGTCACTCGTCGATCTAATCGCAATTCCCGGTCCACTTGTTGAACAGTTTCATTGGTCTGGATCCTGTCCCTTCCACTCCGCTCTTCGTCGTGCACATTTCTGCTGCCATTTGTGAAGTCTCGACAGCATTTTATGACCTTTCCTTCCCTCATCGCTTCATGTTCATAAACTAGGCATAACTCCGCATAAATTTCAGAAGCTCATGATCCTCTTGCAAGGCACAAATCGAATTACAGCTCGCACTTCACAACATGCGCGAGCAACGATTTTCGCAGACATTGTCGTTTGCATTCCCCGACAAGCAGACGACTACTGAGTCAGAACAATAACTTCAGCACCTTCGCGAAGAATTTACAGATGGCAGTGAACAAATAAATACTCATTCTGACGTGTAAATATATAAATGTAGCAAATGGTCCTTACTTTTTGAATAGCCCTCGTATATACGTTCAAGCGCACCGTTCCTTTGATAAACCGGCTGTCTTCTGCTCTGCCGTATTAAAGCAAGCAGCTTTCCTTGGCTCTTTAATTTCTCTTGGTACTTGCATTTTCACCGCTAAGAGCACCTCCCATCCCGCGCTAGCGCTGTGAAGTGCGTTCGTACTCTTTGAGGCGCGCGTGCTTTGAAGCATCTCAAGGTTTAGGCGTTTACGTTTAGATGTCGTCGTCGGTGATTGCGTTGTTAATGAGGCGGGGAATAGGGGTGCGTGCGCCGCCCAATAGTTCAGTCGCTAGGCATCAAGACCATGGGCCTTTTCTCTTGAAGCGAAAGCCTTAGATGACCTTAGACGACTTACTTGAAAGCGAAAGCCTCAGAAAGACCTTGAGCATTTTCTCCTCTTTTAAAGCGAAAGCCTTAGATGCCTCATCAAACACGAGAATTGACCGTTGGCGTCGGCGTCCCGCAGCGTCAACACGAGTGATGCAAGATATCGTTATCACGTGATGACGTCACGGTGACATCACAGGTCGTCAAAATTTGTGATGTCATCATGACATCACTATGACGTCACATGATGACGTCATCACACGACATCATCGCTTGGTCAAATGTGTGCCGATCACAAAGGCAGTGCAAAAGCAGGCGCGGTGCAGAAAGCTTGCAATACTTACGATTCTGGAGGCAGTGCAAACCACGTTAGGGGAAGAAACCATCCGGAGGGGGGCGGGGCGGGATCAGTACATCGACTGAGAAGGAAAAGAAGATGGCTTTCGCCTTCGATTCGTCTTAGGCGAATGCATAAGGGACCCATTGAGTTGTTTCTATCGTCTGTACTAGCGCCTAGTTCCGGTTCTGGTCGTACGACGGCAATTTGTGGGCGGCCGTGGTAACTACACGACACGACACGCGTCCTCCGAGATCTTCTGCTAGCGTACCGCTCATGAAATCAGCCATCACCTGTCACGCCCGCTTGCGCGTACTTGATGATGATATTGCTGAGAATAGAGCAAGCGATCTTTTGCTAAGTTTGACGCGAGGTTGCAAGTTTCCCGGTGCGGTGCAGAGCAATAATATTTGGCTCACGTGTTCACAGGGGTCTTTACTACAAATGAACAGCATTTTATACGTTAAAGTAAATGTAGCAGGGCCCCTTAAGGCTACAATAAAATTTCATGCTACTTCCTACTAGCACTACTACTACTATAGCCTGCGCATCTTGACGACCAGCGAATCCTTCCTTCGCCGGAACCGGCCTATCCGTCAGTTACGTGCATATGAAAATCCTGCAACATAAAGGACGAAAAGGCTTTATCGGCGGATTGCGACGTGTCGGAGGCGAAGGGCGCGGTCGCTGCTTTTAATTTTTGCTTGTGAATTGTCTACCCCTTCGGTATGCATGCAAAATCGGACATTCGTGCGTAGCATGTTTGACAACACGAATGCCGCTGCAGGCAAACGCATATTCATTGTTTCTTTGTTTTTGTTTTTTTGGAATCTCGCAGATTTTATTTGCAGCCACGCATAATCAAAGCCACAGTAGCTATCATCAGGGAAATAAATTTGTTGTGCAATTGTTAATACGTTTTACAACTTCTCGATTGAAGATCTTGAGTTTGAAGTAATATTTTCAAAGCACGTTATTAGCTATTGTTAGTAAATTGCCTGAACTCGTAATAAAAGTACTCCGAGTTATAATACCAAACCGGACGCTGAACAACAATACTAGGTTAGTTTCACTCTCGTAAAGCAGTTTTTTTTTTAATGAGAGCAGCATTTCGGGCTAGTTGGTGATCCATGACATCAAAGAAATTGCGCGACGAAAACACGGACAGAAGAAGACGAGTACCAACACAGCGCTGTGTTTGTACTTGTCTTCTTCTGTCCGTGTTTTCGTCGCGCAATTTCTTTGATGTTTTTTTTTTTTTTAAGCTTGGCAGAAGTTACCTGAAACAACTTCTAAAACGTATCCAACATTTTGTAAACATGAAAGCGTACACGTACATCGCAAAATACAAAAGAGTCGCCCCCCACCCCCTACCCCCAACCCCATTGAGTGTGCAGCTAACAAGTTTATCCGGTGACGGTAAAAATAAAATAAAATAAAACACAGTTCATTTTATAGCCTGCCGTATCCTACTGGACTTTCCGATAAATCCACTGCTGCCTGTTTATCTGTAGCCTTGGCAATCTTCCGTCGCTCCTTTCACGCCACGTTCTCCTCTCTCTCTCTCTCTCTCTCTCTCTCTCTCTCTTTTCTCAGGTTTGAGAAAAGATCGCGCCTGTACGATTTGACAATTTCCGTCTGTACGAGAATAGAGCAAGTTTATAAGCCTCCATCGGCCAACAGAGGTACTTACACAAATACCACCGAGGCTTCCTCGCAAACATCAGAAGTTATTTTTTTTTATTGGTGTCTTGTTTACACTTAGAGATGGTGCCGAACACTCGTTCTCACACGACAAAAGTAGAAAAAAATCACAGCATATCCACGGAGTGAATGATGATGAGTGGGCGAAGCTGCGGAGGTTCATCGGTAAACCGTGAATCTTCCGTGAATTCTGCCCAGTACATCATCACCGACGTGAGATCGGGCGCGTTTATACTTAAGGTTCGATGAGTTATGACGACTTGCAGCTCACTTTAATTTTACATGCACGCTGTGAATTTTCATTGTTTAGAAAACCATTGCTTTAGAAAACACCTTGCGTCTTTCGTTAAGCAGCTGGCGTCTTTTTCGTTTTGCTTTAGAAACATCTGGCGTTCTTTCGTTTTGTTTTTACAAAACATCTGGCGTCTTTCGTTGGTTTATTTCATCAATCAACGGCGTTTTGAACAAAATTTTTATTGTTTAATCACGCACAGGAGAAATCTCACCAGGCACTACCTTGGAGGTAAACAATGGCTGCTAATGGGAATGAGAGACAGAAGAAGTCGGCTTTTAGCTAACACTTACACTTCTACAGAGACAGAAGAATTCGGCTTTTAGTTAACGCGCACGCTGCGAATTTTTTATTGTTCAGCAACGCACAGGAGAAATCTCCCACCGGCACCACCTTGGAGGTCAAAGGGTAAGACTTGTTACTCACTACTACGAGCACGACGAGGGACGAACGGGTGCCGCCTTAAGGAGCTTCGCCCCTAATATCTCGCAAATCTTGGAACACCACGAAGACAAGAGAAACGTGGGATATAAAGCGACTTGAACGCAGAAAATAATGGGAGCACAAAATGACCGAAAAGGTAAAGAAATTACTTAATGTCACGAACAATACATAGATAGCTAAAACACATGATTTCACGAGTAAGATCTACGCTGCTTTGAAAGGTAAATAAACCACAACATACCCAGTCAATATCACCGGGACAAAATATCCCATCCACTTTCTAATCTTCTACCTGTAGTATACACTGTACTGTAGATAGTTTTCAAAGACTTTTTATAAAAACAAATGCACGGTTGATGTTGGCACCGAGCCCGAATGCCTTTTTATGCACCTTGACCTTCGATAAAGCTTCTTTAATCAGTGCACCGGCCGGCAGACTTGTGCAAGATATTTCAAAATATACTTAAGATACGTTCCCGAGTGGTTCACAAAAAAAAATGATTTTAGTAGAGTATAAAATATCAGTTAAAAGTGTTGCGTTACATTGAGGATACTCTCAAGATACATAATCTGGTAAACTTCGAAAAGTACCGCAAGACTGTCTGCTGCTAAAAAGCTTTATTGGACCTAGGGATGTCTTGTCTCTCAAACAGCTCATCCGAAAGCTTGTCTTTGTTTTTCTTGAAAACGTGGCTTCCAATGCTAAAAAGGTGCTCCACGGACATGCACAAAATGTTTGTCAAGCGCGGGCTATTTTAAAACAGCTACGACTTCATTTGTCTCGTTTTCCGCATAGGTACACGGATAGCACATGGGCACCCGTAGGCGTGCGCACAGGAAAAAAAGGGGAAGTGGGGGGGATAATGACGGGGGCAGCCACCCCTGATAGTTCGTCATTGCACTGCCTTCGTCCGAAAGCATGGAGGGAATATAGTTTTCACTGCCCTTTGCAAGCTTTCTAAATTGTGCTCTTTAGTACGTGCTCAAAGGGAAATGAAAAGCGAAAGGAATGCATATAAGAAAAGACATGTCAAGCCTTTTGTGACTTGCGCCGCCGAGGTCTCGTACAAGATCCCGCTAAGCTGTGGTAAATTTTACATCGGCCGAACTGGTCGATCTGTTAACGACCGGCTCAGGGAGCACTCGTCGTCTCTAAAAGCTGTAGTAGATGGTATACATATATATGCGCCTGCCTGCACACGTCAAAGAGTGCGGTTGAGCACCACTATTTGACAATGCAACAGTTGTTACCAAATCTAGTGACAGACTCGTGAGGGAAATAGTTGAGGCTGGCAAAATACACACACTATCAGATATGTGCGTGAGTGTTCCGTCAGTCGCGCTGACGGATAAAGAACTGTGCTATTTGGCAAGGCGATAGCATATCAGAAACTTTTCAGTGCGTTGCATATGAGCTCAGTTTGTGACGACGCATGCGCGCCCACTCCACTTTCTTGGATTTTTTTCAATAAACTTTATTTGTACGTGAGCGTCTATCCTGTCCACAACGTTTCTTTCCTGTCCTGTGTTTTGCGTCGCTCAACGATTTCATAATGATGCACCAACTGGCCCAGCAGTCAATGCTTTTGACCAGGAAAGTGCGTTGTATACTTGCTGCTCCGTCAGACTTTGTTGATTTCTCGCACATATTCCTGTCGGAGCTTGACATCCTTTGAGAACACGCACAATCCGAGTTCCTTTTTTTTTTTTGTTTCAGGCTCCTGTTGTAGCATCTCAGCACGCAGAACATTAACCCAACCATCGTGATTCATCCAAATAAGGCCATGCACTAAAGCTTGTTAACGCTTTAGTGCAGATCGCCGATACACCAGCTTTACGGAAATGAGCGCACCGAGTACTACAAGTACCGGCATGCACTGCGGCATCGATGGCGTAGCGCAATTCGTCGTGAGATCGGCATATTCACAAAGCTTTTCGTTTGTAAGAGCTGTTTTCCATTCGCCGGACGACTGCTCCCCCCGTCGAACTACGTATTTCAAAGAAGGAAAAGGAAAGAAATTGCGTGGCGTGGCAACTTCATAGTTAGTCGAACACCGTCTGCGCTGCATGTGCTGCAGCGAGGAAAACTTCATTGGTGTACATAAAGTAAATTGTGCTATTCTCGATGGAGAAGTGAGAGGGGAAAACACCAATGAAGGTAGAGCGCAGCGCAACGCCGTCGGGCGGTGTTTCGTGACCCTCGTGAACAATAGCCACGCAGTTATCGAATCTGTTCCGGAATGAAAAGGCGCCACGAGGGCGCGTGGTTTTGTAGCGTTAGCTACACTGGCCGAGGTGGAGCAGTTTCGCGTGGCAGTCCGAGAGCCGTGCTGCGCGTGCGCGAGGAGCAGTGACGTCACACGGCGCACAGCTGGCGCTCCGCTGCCGCCGCGCGCGCCTCGCCAGTCTGCGCATTCCAGAGGAGTGACGTCAAAGTCGCGGCTGACGCACTGGCGCCGGCGCGCGCCCAGCTGTGCGCCTCCGTTGCGCAGTGGCCGTTTGACGTTGCGCCGAAGCCGCTTGATAGCACCTCTCATTTCGGGCGCATGCACACACGTATCAGTGGGGGTATACATATAGCGGGAAGGAGGAGGAGAACAAGAAAAACGGAAGTACAAGGAGGTTAGCCAGTTGTCAGACCTGCTGGCTGGCGTTTGCCAGTGTGGTATAGCCATGGAGAAGGAGAGCGCAAATGCTGCTAAGCGGCGCAGAAAAGCGGAGAAGATTGACAACTAGGAAAGTTAAGAATAATCAGCTAAACCTTAGCTAACGCCACGTATATCCTGGCATAGCCGAGCTAAGCCACTGCAATTATTTTGTTCAGGGAGTGCGCGATTACCGCGTTCTGACTATACAAGAAAGATGTTTGCATAGCTCGCGACTTGCGCGTGGCGCGGACCCTCTTTATAGCTATCGTTATAGCTATCGTTATAGCTAACGCCAGTTCATGATGGTGAGGCTATACAAGGTGCTTCTAAAAAAGGTATTCAAGAGCGTCTTGCTTTACAAGATCATTCAAAATATGCAATTTTCTCGGAAAGTAAGCGGTATACCGCTTATTGCCTAAACGCGCTGCGCTGGGACACTTATGTTTTCTGTCTTTCTTTTATTTATTTTCTTTAGAGGGGGGGGGGGTAATGCTCTGTGTTGAACATCAGAGCGTAATTCATTCTAGGTTTGACCTGAACAAGAGCGAAATAAAACGGTTAATCGCTAGATAGTTAGCGACGACAAGAATAAATAATTGTTCATTAAATATGTCTCTAGAAGCCTTTTTTGTTTTCGTCATTTACGCGCCCAAATAAAGGTGGCTCTAGATTCCGTGCTCAAAATTATCATTATTCTTTACCTTTGAGAGACAAGTAGCCAATAACTATAGTTAACAAGTTAGCTTAACAAGGCAATAAGATAGTCTTGTTATTCTGAAAAATTGATAGTGTCCCAACAAAGGGAGCATAAAAGTGTTATTTTAGAAATTATTATGACGATCGGTTCAAGTCACGGTGCCTGTTAGCTCAAGAAAAAGAATAGATGCAACAGCGAAGGTGCTTCTTCCGCTATTTATGAGAAGGAGCTTTTGGACCGAACTTCCTTAATAAAGACTCGAAGACTCTAACGTTTACGGCCACTTTAAAGTTCATAAGCAGATTTAAAAATGAATTTTTTACTTGACACCTTAGATCGCTTTTGGTTTTGAATGACTAACACTGCGCAGGACAAACGTGCTGGTCTAGCTGGATTATGGCTGAAATTCCACCAGATTAAGGAAATGTTTTCGCTCAGTTAGAAGTCATATAACAAAATTATTTAAAGCTCGTGGTTATCAGGCAGCCGGTTTCCATACTTCAAAACGCGCAGCGGTTTCCTGACCAACATCAGCATTGAATTTCACGAGCTTCGGATACACGATACCAGCACACCGCAGCTGTACGATCGAGTCCTAAGGCACTCTCGAAAGCATGTTGCTCAGCGGGCGCGCCAAACACGAAAGGTAAAGGCCGGGAGCGACATGCATGGGCAGACATTGTATAACCTGCATTTCCGTATCCGCGCGACTTTACTGCGCCGACTGTTCACTTTGTGACAGAACAGTGATCCTGTAATCTATAGCCACCCGCCGTGATGATCTAGTGGTTATGGTGCTCGACTGCTGACCCGGAGGTCGGGGGATCGAATCCCGACAGCGGCAGACGCATTTTGGATGGAGGCGACATGCTAGAGGCCCGAATACTTCGACTTAGGTGCACGTTAAAGAACCCCCTGTGTCAAAATTTCCGGAACATTCCACTACGGCGTCCCCCTTTATGATATCGTGGTTTTGGGACGCAAAACCCCAATAATTATTGTTATTATTATGTAATCCACACCGCAGGTTGTCTTTTCTCCCCATATAGCACCTCCTGGCTGCCTCCCACTGCCTTGCTGCGTATGCAACGTCTCGGGACATGTTCCATTGCATAATTAGTCGTAACTTGGGTCGCTGGAAAACGTGGACATTATTTACCAATAGCTCGGAATAGACGTCAGACTCTGGAGTTTCCAAGACGTGTGGCGCCACCTGTCGGAGAAGTATTGAGTAGTGCATAGACCGACTCCCTCACACAGTTTGCTATGGGACCAGGTGCAACTAGCGAGTGCGAAACAACGATTGAGCTTAATATCGCGTGTGTTTGCGCATTTAACACACAGAACGAAAGCTGTGAATTGCTCTCCGCTTGTCGGACGCGCCACCGTACCGTCGTGAAGTGCTTGCTGGATCACTCGCCAGAACGACGGCGAAAACAGCAGCAGACGAGACCCCTCCGCACGCTACGAAGAAACGCCGCAAAAGACGCACTGTTGCGTTGTGAATTGCCACGGATGTAAAAGACTGAATAACAACGTTCAGTTTTACCGATTTCCATAGTTGTCGTACGAAGAAGAAAGGCGAGAGCGCTGGATATGGGATGTTGCGAGCGTGTTCGGTAAGCGAAGTACCCGCCTTCTCCACAGCCGGTGGCATGAGAAAGTGTGATAGTGTTGCTCGGCTGTTGTTTTGCGTAGCCCTGATGTAGAACGGTGGTAACCTTGACCATGAAGCTCAGCAGAGGCTCTGACCGCGGTGCTTGTCGTGTAACACGAAGTGAGCAGCTAGAGGCAGTCTGAAGACGCGTGATACGCACACCGCGACGAGTTGGTCATCACAACACATCATCGCGGACGTACGTTTTGAAGGCGCAGAGTTCTGATTCTAACTAGCTAATACGTGCGCCATACAAGTAAATCGCAGAATGTTGGTCGTGACCACCTTCAGGTTTGTTTCGCCCGTGTCCTCCGTGGTTGCCGTAGCTATCTCGGAGGCCACGGTTTTGCCTTTGGTTGTACCCCGCGAAAGTGGACGCACGTATCCCCATTTGCAGTACACACAAACGGAAGACGACCATCAAGAGACCATTTGAGGATGCGTAATAAAACAGTCCAATGCACAGGAAGCGAGAGATGAATTAACGGAGAGTGCAACTGCAAAGGCGAAAATCGCTGGGCCCATTCGTCCCTGATGAACGGAGTTGTGTACCACTGATCGTAAGATGCATAGGTAAGTAAATTGATCGTGTATGTACTTTATCGCTGTGGCATTACGTATATACCTGATTTTAACGCATTTAGGCGCTAGAGAACGGATGTCGGAGAGCTTGCCTCGAATTCGATGTCGTGTGATGCTCGCTTGTACTTGCGAGTTGCAGCGCGCGGGAGTAACTAAAACTTATTTTGCATTGTACTCGCAGTTCGCTTTGATCAGTTTCCTTTGTTTCTGAAGCGTGGATTGGCGGAAGAAGCTTTCCAGGTCCTTGATTTTCAGGAAACGGCGCCTCGACACCAACGAAAGAGGAGGGATATATTGTGGCCTATGCACATTCCCTTGCGGACGGCTCTCTTTGCACTACCCAGTATAGTGCCAGGGCTGCGATGAGGGCGCTGGTGGCGGTGTTTTTCGCAGCGCCGCCTGGGCAGAGTCTGACGTCTATAGGGAACCCGAGCTCAAGTTTGGGCGCGAAGTTCGCGCGGCCGAGCTATGCGTTACTGGAGATATTCGCCGGATTTGGCAGAGGCAGCGACAAGGACACGTGCGCGCATGCGCTTCTCATTCGGCCCGGAGCACTGCTAGTCAGCAATAGTTACATTGTTACGCACCACAGATGCTATCCGAGAGCTTTGCGCGTGCGCGGAAGCGGGGGCGGCAGTGTTGTGGCAAGAGAAGCGCCGTGAATATTCCCAGTTACGATAAGAGCAGTGGCGCCGCTCGACGTTGCTTTGGAAGTTTTTAGATACAGTCGCGAGCGAAATTCCAGAGACCAAAGGGGCACGTGCCAAATTAAAGCTTAATGCCAAACTGTATCGCTGCGCCTTCAGATGGCTTCACGGCTAATTTTGAGGGTATGTACTGCGCACGTGCGTCCTTTTGTATACCGTCCAGTTCGAACGTTCGCTCGTTTCAACCACAGCACTGGAACGTGGGACGAAGCGTAAGGTGGTCGCGCGGAAGCGCCCGAGCGATGATATCGTGATGAAAGTACCGTGTTTGTTCAATTCAAGTGTCTTCGTGTTTTGAAGTGTTGTGTCGTTGAGATATGTCTTGAAGCGAGCCAACGAGCAGACTGTCATATAGATAAGGACGCGCGTGCGCTGTACACGCTCCCGACCTTATTGAACGTATTCAAACATAGCGCAACCACGACGTGGACCAAGACAAAAGGGGACAAACCGACGCGAACCTCTTTTCTCTTGGTCCGCGTCGTGGTTGCGCTATGTTTCAATATGTTCAAGAACTGTCACCAACTGGCCCAGCTTTCAATTCTCCCGAACTTGGCCGTGAAGCCGCCAGAAGGCGCGGCGATGCAGTTTGGCACGCGTGCTCCCGTAGTCTCTAGAATTTTGCTCGCGACTGTACGTGTTAAGGCAAGAAAAAAAAAACCCTGCTAAAATGAGATAGCAAGAGTCGACAATGGAAGATGCCATTTGTGGAGAGAGATGTTGTATAATCGATTTACACAAGTGCGTCTTAGCCGCAAATTGATCTTCTGAAAATTTTACATAAACGAAGTACGTCTAGCATTTCCCACAAGGAGCGTACACAATGTCCCATTTCGTAATGCACCATTTTCACAATTCAAGTACGCAGCGGATCCCTACATATACAGCATATATTTCATACCTAGCACACGATGGTGAGCGGCGGTTCGGATTTCAACAAGAATAGAATTAATTGAATATTGCGCTACCACTTTAGGAATAGTAGGTTGCCCTACGTAGGATTGCAACACTCGGGAAATTGAATATTGTGCTACCACTTTAGGAATAGTAGGTTGCCCTACGTAGGATTGCAACACTCGGGAAATTATTTAGGCTCTCCAACTCTGGCTCCGAGAAGGTTAAGCGGCTAAACTACAACGCATATCACACGCTTTTGTATATGCGGCAATAATTTCCCATTATTAATAAATGTTTCATTTCGTACGTAAATAACCCGAACAGCAGGCGGTTCTTATCGCCACTCGTTATTGGCTGCAGCGGCGGCTCACTTACGTTATATCACCATGCAGAATCGGCGTGTCAGCATGTCGTATGGTAACGATAATCGAATACCTCAAATTATATCATTACCCGATCGATAACATGCAAGCACACGCCTCTTCGAAATGTTAAATGTAACACTAAGTGCTGTGTGTATGAAGTGGAGGTCATTATCAGCACCTCGACACGAACGCCGTCTCTTCGATCTACTCTGTATCTATACGACGCCAGCGTAGAGCCAACATCTCATAATTTTTTTTAGGGGCGAAGCACCTTAGGGTCTCGGCGTGTCGGCGTGCATCGTCGCCTGCTCTTGTGACGGTCCATTTGCTTGAGCGCAAGAGAGGGCGCCACCGCCTCAGCGCTCGCCGTGTGGCGAGAGAGAGCGAACGGCGCGCGCTGACTATGGAAACGCTCTTTCTGCGATGAACGCTGAACTACCAGTTCGCAAGGAACGAGAACGCACCCTTGCCCGCGAGGAGACAACGTCGACGCAGGCAGCGCCTGCTAGCGAGTTTCTTGATTGAAAAAAAAAAACCGACTGCTCACGCTGCACAACCGTTCACCGGCCACCCCGTATATATAGGCACTGGGTCTTGACCTACAATGTAGTGCCGGTGGCAGATTTCTCTTGTGCGTAGTTGAACAATAAAGATTCGCAGCGCGCACGTTAACGAAACGCGTACTGCGGGTCTCTGTGGCTAATCTTTCTTCTGGCTCTCATTGCCCATTAGCAGTGATTTTGTTGTGGGAAACACCGGCGCACACTGCATCTTCGCCCCTCCACAGGTTTCACGTTAGTGGAGCTTAGACACCCTTCCCTACATGCTTCGCCCCTCCCCAATTTCTTTCACAGCGAAGCTAGATATGGCTCAGATCCGGGCATGTGCTAAAAGTACAATGTACTCAGGCTCGCCGAAATGGCGGTAGTCCACGCTGGATCACGATAAAATGAAACCAACAGCTGCCGCGTCCGCGCTCTACCAGAACACGCGCGCCTCGGGGCAACAGCAAACAATTAATGAAATAATAAAGAGGCTCTAGGTCCTTCATATTTTGATATAAGACAGCTTACATCGCCCCTGAAAAAATGTCTTCCCAGCAATACATTTGTGCCTAAAAGAGAAGCCGTCTTTATTAAGGGAATAAGCGCAAGCTTGGGCTCTGTAAGTTTGTTTTCCCATATTCTGTGTTGCAGTGAAACGTACTCATAAAGAAAAATTCCGGCAGATCTCACGCATTGTAGGAGTCGATTTCATGCGAAACAGATTGGAAGTAGCCTATGCCGCGTTTTCCTTTTTTTTTTTTTTCGACGTCTGTGTACTTTGAGAAGTTGTGGGCATACCGTGCGCTTCGCAGGCACGTCGACATTTGGCGCCTAAAGGATAGCTTATGGTCGGACGTAACATCGGCACTCATGTTAGAGCAAAGACGTCAGTTTTATCATGGTCCCCAAAGTATTGAGGGTCCACGGTTTTACCAAAACGAAGTGCACGCTACTGTGCGATGATGTATATATTATAAGTAGCGGTCGTCGGCATATTCCTCCGGGGTCTAGCAACGTTTGACTACAGCTTGCCGAGTCTGGAGCACAAGCAAAAGGAACCAGCAGCTGCTGAGCAGCACATTCTCTTTATGCTCTGTGCAGGCTATGCTACGACCACTTATACTTAGGACTTCCGAGAAGCAACGTGCCTACAAGGAAAGACGAACGGAACAGCAATGGGAATGTAATGAGCACCGATATCGTGTGTGTGTTTGTGTGTATGTTTGTGCGTGCTGCGTGCGTGTGTGTGTCTGTGTGTGTGTGCGTGTGCGTATGCGTGCGTGCGTGCGTGCGTGTGTGTTTGTGTGTGTGTTCGTGCGTGCGTGCGTGTGTTTGCGCGCGCGCGCGCGCGCGCGCGTGTGTGTGTGTGTGTGTGTGTGTTTGTGTGTATGTTTGTGCGTGCTGCGTGCGTGTGTGTGCCTGTGTGTGTGTGCGTGTGCGTATGCGTGCGTGCGTGCGTGTGTGTTTGTGTGTGTGTTCGTGCGTGCGTGCGTGTGTTTGCGCGCACGCACACGCACAGGCACGCGATCTAGGGCTTACACACTCCTTTGGTCCGATTATCGCCCGCATATACCGACATAGAATGTGCCTCCATACAAGACTGTGACCAAGGCTGCCGTTGGGCGGACTTGAAAAGGAGCCAGAACTCAAGCAAAGAGTAGCCAAAGTAGTCATTCCATTTAATTGTATCGCCAAATTTGTAGCCAAATAGAACAGACGCGGTATTACGAGTAGCGTGTTTAGTATTGATCAATAAGTAGTACCATTTTGAATACGCAAAAGCGTAAAAATAATTGCACACGTTTTTTTTTTCCTATTGCTTGGTCTTCAAGTCACAGATACGTTGAAAATAAATGAACAAGTTATATTAAATTCAGTGTGAATGAATAAGCTTATACCTCATGTAGAGAAGATAGTCCTAGAAGATAGTAGTAGAGAAGATAGATACAGAGAAATATTAAACATTGCAGCCAACAAGCCAATAGAAACATTAAACGTTGACATAGTTTTTCCTTGAAGCTGCAACCGAATTTGATTAGCAGAGTTTACATAATTCAAGTCCAGCTTCAGATAGTGAAATCTGGTTCAAGATGAACAGCTTATAACTTCATTTTTCTTCGGATCTCTGTTTTTGTCAAGTTCACAAGAGAACACGCGCTGCGCACCAGAATCGGGAACTTGCGCTTGGTATCGGCATAGATCACGGGTCTTAAACACGCGGCCCGCGGCTTCACATGCATGGAATAAAGTTTTGCGAATTTGCTAAAAAGTACTGGCATTATTTTCTCGCCTATTGCAATTAATAGCGCTTTGTTCGGGTAACCTACAGAGACGCCACAGGTCTCAAGCATTTTTTTTTTTTTGTGTGTGTGTGTGAGGCACCCCCTGTGGTTACTATGAATTGAAGCATCACCGTGGAACGAAATAACTATATTTCAGAATCGGCATTGAGATTTTGGTCATTGTAGAAATCAATATCGATATGTTTTCGAAACCTGACGTGAAATCCCCTTCGCGAATGACCCATATATGGGATATGGAAAGGCGTCTTTAGATGGCAACGTGAAGTGACATTTTGTTCAAAAACCAAAGTCTCCCCCCTCCTCCCCCCTCTCATATCATCTTCACTGTCCCGGCCCTTGAGGGACTAAATTTTGTGGCTGCGGCCCACTAGCTGAGGTGAGCTTGCGACCCCTGGCATAGATAAAGGGACCTTAGGCATAGATGGTGGACAGCGGGCAAGCCACGCGTTTGCGAATATGCAGGCAACTTCGTCACTCCGTATTTTCAGGCGCCCCACGCGTTGTGTATAGGGGAGCCTCGATGCGCACCGGTCTACTGGTGGGTGGAGGGCGTGTGATACGACAGAGAAGCTTAAAAACAATTTATTCTATCCGCAAATAATGAAAACAATGGCTACTTAACGCGCCAAAACAGAAGTTTGAAAGTAGCCAGAAAGTAGCCAGCGTGCCAAACGGGGTCGAAAATAGCCAATTTGGCGCAATGTAGCCACCAACAGTAACCATGACTGTGACTGACAGTTTAAAGAATCACGTCGGAATCGCTGAAAAGAATCCGGGGGCGTGGGTGACAAGGGACTCTGCGACATATATTTTTTTTACCCCTAGTTTAAAGGGCCCCTCACCAAGTTTGACAATATTCAGATGACGAGCGCAACGCATGCACTGGGCGTTCACGATTACGTCTGCCAAAATTTGCAACGCTACACGCCGCGTAAATGGGTAAAATTTCACGCTGAACGCTGCTTGCCCTTCTTCTCGTGGCCGCGCGCCCAGAGAATGAGGGGATGACGTGTACATGGTGGAATGGCCCTATGTAGATGGTAGTGCTGTGACGTCGCCCCTCTACGTAGACGACCGTGCTCTGACGTCAGCAACAGTAGCACGTGACACTGCGATAATTATTTGAAACGAAGTGTAGTTTGCGTAATTTGTTGCTTGAATGGATGACTAAAACTTGAGAGCAATAATAAAACTCACAAACAGAATGTGTGCGTTTTCTTTTTCTAATTTTTACTGCGAATCACAGCGAGATTCGCGACTAATCTACCTTCGTTTCGCACGCGTTCGTGTTCTCGCGCTTTGCGCATCGTGCAGACGCCACCCTTTACAACGAAACTAATTTTCTACCGCGTTCCAGCGCTCATTAGGCTCATTTATCCTCCCGCGTCTAACTACATGTTCATGGGGCACACCGCTAGTCTCGCTTCCGTACAAATGTCATACCCAGGAGTTCAGGACATCGCTTCTAGTTCACCGTTTTTCACACCACGTGGCGTACGGACCTTCAACGTTCAAAATTCGCGCGATGGCGCTTGCCGTTATCGCGCGGATTGAGAAAACCACAATACATAAAAAAAGCACGACGACGATATCCGCTACAACCAGCGAGCGCGAACCTCAGTCGCCGACAGATAACCGCAACGCATGCGACAAGCGGCCGGTTGGGCTGCCCGACTGTGAGTCAGCAGTTCTGTTGCACTGAAAGGGTGCACACATACAAGTCGCTTGGCTGTACATGATAACTACGAACTCTCGAAAGAGCGTGCTGCCCTTCTTCTCATCCCCTGCCTCTTCAATATATTTCGTCCGATGATATTGTAGTTGGCTCCGACGCTCCGACGGGTTTCTTAAAAGAAAGCAAGAACGCGTCCTTTAGCGCTGCTGTTTTTGTAATGTGAATAAACTAACTTCCAGAAAATAATGCAAGCTTGGGAGGGGGTGATGACGATTGCGGGTTTCCGAATGTGCAGTGTCTTGACGTGCCTAATTTTTGTTGGCCTCAATTTATAAAATCAATATTTTGCGCTATTCTGTGAAGACGCCTGGCAGTGTTCACTACCACAGACATATTTCTTGAAAGCTCAATAAGCAGCAGTAAGTAAAGGAAGAATGAATACCTTTGCATGCAGAATATTGTTCGATGATCCTAAAAAGAATGGTTTTAACAAAGTCGCTTTAGTTTTAACTGCGCGCTTTTTGTTTCTAAATAACATAACTGAACGCCGGAAAGTGCATTGACTTACGCATGACATGCTACACAGGCCGCGTTTCCCTCTCTGCTAAGTGTTGGTGAAAGAGTAATGAAACAGATTAGATTCATATAAAGTATCGAGAAACCCGCCTTCTTGTTTGACTGCCTATGCTAGTCTGCAGAAATGTAGGAGGTCGCGGCTTGAAACCCGGCTCTTGCGGCCATCTTTATTCGGGACAGAATAGCGCGTTTTTATTTTTACATGGTAAAGTTCGCTAAAAGGGCCCTCGTCAGGACCCGTTTAATATATTGCTTACGAGCTGAAATATATCATTTATTTGAGCAAGGGACGTGGAAAGGTCTCGAAAAGCCGTTTTATTTTTATTCTCTGTGTCGTGTGTTTGTTTACCGTAAGACAACGTAGCACCTCACCAGGCGATGTTTGGAGCAAGCTGAGCAAACTTTCACGAATGTCTTTTTTTTTTTTTGTCAATAAGTTCGCTGTTCACTATTGCAAGAGTAGGAAGGCATTGAACTGCCCTGTTACCGTGCCGCCAGGAGGTAAACATTGCTGTCAACGCAGGCCTTGTCCGCCGCGGAGGAGCAGTGATTATGGTGCTCGGCCGCTGACCCGAAGGTCGCGGGTTCGATCCCGGCCGCGGCCGTCGCATTTCGATGGAGGCGAAATGCTAGAGGCCCGTGTATTGTGCGATATCAGTGCACGTTAAAGAACACCAGATGGTCGAAATTTCCGGAGCCCTTCCTTACGGCGTCTCTCATAATCATATCGGGTTTTTGGGACGTTAAACTCCAGATGTTATTATTAACGCTGGCCTTATACCTTCGCCAAGGGGATGCAGGGAAAGAACTCTGCAAGCGGAGTTCTTTCCCTGCCTTCTCTTACGTATCGTAGGCGATGTGCCCAGTTTTGCTTACATAGCGAGCCCCACCTTCTTTCTGTTTTTCTTCGCGGCGCCTTTATAGTGACCGCATTGAGCGTCTCGCAATGGAAGGTTAACTGAAATCACGTGCTGTAATCAATGACGCTAAAAGCAGTGTGCTGTAGTGCGCGACTCAGATCTCGCAGGAAGTGTGGCCCCCTCTGAGATGCACGGACTACCTTTTATTATTTTCATACTTGGTAGACACGATGTTCACCTGCTAATCTACTGACCGCGAATTGGTCAGAAATCTTAGATGATGAAATTCTTCGGTTTCCTCGCATTCCTCATTGTCATCGTCTCAATCATACAATAATGTCAATAAACACTTCGCACCATCAGATGGTGCTAAGTAGCTATCATTCATTAAGGCGAGAGCGTTGTATGGCTCGTGATTTTAAAAATCCGGCTTGCGGCGCGAACACAATTGGTACCAAAACTCGAGTGGGCAGATACCCGGAGGCTGTGCAACAACGGGCGAGGTTGAAAATGCTTCAGGGTGAGGGTGGGACGACCAATGCAATTGACTAAGGACGTTAAAGTAGTTTAATTAATTAATGTCCCTCCAGAGCATAGGCTACTGTGGTCTCCTTAGCGTCAGCTAAATAAATGTTATTACAGCGCCACCGACATAATGTGTATCCCCCGTGGGAGCGATTGGCAGATAAAGTGTGGCGCTGTTAAGCGCGAGGTAGCGGGTTCGATTGCCTGCCATGGCGGCCGCATTGCTTTGATGTAGGACACCCGCTTGCTTTGATGTAGGTGCACGTTCAAGAACCCCAGGTGTTTAAACCTATTACAGAATTCCCCACTGCGGCTTGCCTCAAAATGACAATGTGGTTATGGCACGTAAAATCCTTTAAATTATTATTATTTACATAGGCCGCTAGGGGACAACAGAAATAATACGTGAAAAACAACCCTGTACACACGCTTCATTATTAACGCGATAGTGTCACATACCGAGTTTTGCCTAAATTAATGTTATGCATGTTCTATCATCTGCTTATTTTAATAATCCGCAAGTAGCCACGTGAATGCGCACGTGGATACTTCTGAATTACAGATGCTCTTGTCGCAGGATAAAAAAAATATATGTAAAGGGAGAAGGTTATGATATTCCTCTAGTTTTACTTGCTTTGCTCGCTAGGCCGTCTTCTGGCGCTGTTGTCGCATGCTAAAAGCTACACCGCAGTGTGTATTTTCGCGGGGTACAAGTCAAGAAATGGCTTCTCCTGGTCTTTGTATATTTTTTTCGGTCATATTGCAAGATGAGAAATCCAAAACACGACGCCTAAGACGAGTGCGGTTTAAACCAATGCATTACGGAAAAAACATTCAACCACGTTGAATATAAAGGCTTCGAGCTTTCATTTTTGGTAATTCAATTTACATAAACCAACACTCTGCCAGTACCATGTGTTAATAATAATAATAATAATAATAATAATAATAATAATAATAATAATAATAATAATAATAATAATAATAATAATAATAATTGTTGGGGTTTGGCGTCCCAAAACCGCGATATGATTATGAGGGACGCTGTCGTGCAGGGCTCCGGAATTATTGACCACCTGAGGTTCTTTAAGGTGCACCTAAACCTAAGATTTATTCCAGTATTTTTAAATATGGTTCATCGACGCCCTGATTCCGTAGGGCCTGCGTAACTGCTTATGCTCGACCGAATCAAATGCCTTCTCGTAGTCTATGAAGGCCATATATAGGGTTTGGTTATATTCCGCGCATTTCTCCATCGCCTCATTAACAGTGTCAGTATGGTCTATTGTCGAGTAGCCTGTACGGAATCCTGCTTGGTACTTTGGTTGACTGAATTCTAATGTTGTCCTAATTGTATTAGCTACTATCTTTGTAAGCATCTTGTAGACAACGGACAGTAAGCTGATCGGTCTGCAATTTTTCAAGTCCTTGACGTCCCCTTTTTTATGGATTAAGATTATCTTAGTATTCTTCCAAGATTCTGATACCCTCACCGTTAAGAGACATTTCGTATACAGGGTGGCCAGTTTTTATAACACAGTCTGTCCACACTTTCAACAGATCTGATGTTACGTGATCCTCACCAGGGGCTTCGCCTCTTTTTCCCTCCAAGGCTTTCTTTATTTCCGCTGTCGTTACCGCTGGGATGTCCGATTCCTCTGGGCTACTTACTTCTTACATTATCTTCCTGGTTGCCCCGGCTACTGTACAGATCTCCGTAAAACTCCTCAGCTGTTTAAGCTATCCTACCCATAGTGTTAGTGCCTTTGTCTTCCTTGTCCCTAAGTGCATACATCTGGTTTTTGCCAGTACACAGTTTTGCTCTTCACCGCTTTGAGGCTTCGTCCGTTCTAGAAATGACTAATAGAAACATGGGACGAAGTTAGTCACGTGCGAGCCGGGCCGTGTCCCCTGCCCCTACAGCATAAATTAAATAAAACAATACAATTCGTCTTCCTAGATGAAGTTCAGGAGCGGTCTATGCAATTCGCGGATCCATTTGGAATCAACGTCCGTCGACACTGTCGACGAGCTGAAGGTGAGGTTGTGATATTCAAAGAGTACTCGAGAGAGTATAGTTAGCGTTTACTAAAAAAAAAGTACACATTCACGTGTAAAGTATACTGAAATAAAGTATAGATAAACCCGGTGCGCGTCGCTCGCACCATATATGCATCAAATGATAAGCTTTTACGACACTTCGTTGATACTTACTGCAGTTGTTACATTTTAGAAACGCTGGTTGTGCTTTCGCGTGATGGCTAGCAGGTGAATGTATGCCGCAGATATGTATAGTCGTGAGCAAGATGACCTGCAACGCTGAAATTACCTTTTAAATAGGCTATAGCGGCTAAACGCCGCGAGCAAGCGCAAAAGTGTTCACTACACCAAATGCTCAAACGGAAATGTGTCTATGGCGATTCAGTACGTCCAATTTACATTAGTGCATTACAAGTATTCGCACACTAAACGTTAATTCGGTGTTCGGCTCACATTGATGACGACAGAATGTCTTGACGGCATCGGCACGCGGTAACACACGTGCCGTTTAAATGCTACGTCCGATATACATACATACGCTCGGCAATACCTACAATGACTGCGTTATTCCTTTCACATTTCATGCGTAGAGATACATGCAGATGCGTTCGGATATGTGAATTGTTTTATGATGTAAGAATATTCAACGTGTTCTTTTCGTTTCGTGCTCCCACGGCGCCAACGAGCCGCGGGCTACCGAACGGCTGGCTCGCTCGACGTACACATTTTTCCTATAGTGCTTCACACTCCCGCGGGGCGTTCTGGGATTACTTGAAAAAGGTTTATTACCAAGAATCTAACAATGGGGGGGGGGGGGGGGGCATTCACCCTCTCTCTTTAGCCTATCATCTGATTCTTTGCAATCATATCCCTCAATTAATTTTACAGCGAAAGCTGTTATGAGATCATTTCACCGGCCGTTTTTGGCGCCGTAGTTGTCCGCCGCCGCCGCCGCCGCTGCCGCCGCCGCTGCCGCCGCCGCCGCCGGTGTCCGTAACCAGTATCGCTCGAAATAAGAAAAAAAACGACATAAGAAAAAAATTCCAGGATGGAACGAGGTTCGAACCTGGGCCCTCTGCGTGGGAGCCCAGTATTCAACCTCTGAGCCATGCCGGTGCTTGAAACTGCTTTGCAAAGAGGTCCTATACAGGCTTCATGTCGGGAAGGAACCACATTAGCATATGCAATATAGCGTGGTAGAAGAGTAAAATAAGCACCAAGCGTCGCACAACGCGAATTCTGTAACCAGGCGTCACACAATGCGAATTGCGCAACGAGTAGGTTGTTGAATGCTTCCAACCCATTACAAAGGGCTCTGCCATAATTCTTCATCGTCATCAGGCACAGCATCATCAAAGTGCGCATAATGCCTTACATGCGTTTAGCAGGTACCAACGCTCTCCGTAGAATGACGAAAAAGGCACAGTGCCTGCTACCCTACTTCTCAAAAATTACAATGATAGCGTGATAGATAGGAGATAGCGTAGCGTAGTTTATAGCGTAGTGGGTTCCTCGCAAGTGCACTTGTATTAGTTGCCAAGGAAGCCCATAAGCGCCATCCATTTCCTCGGGGTCTCAGTAATGTTTTTCGCCACCCACCCCCCGTCTCTCTCCCACGTCAACGTATGTTATACAGCATGACGGGAGAGGGAAATAGCGACCGGGCGTCACCCAATGCAAATTACATAACTGGTGGGCCGTTCAAAGATTCCAACCCATTACAAAGGGCTGAGCCATAATTCTTCATCGTCATCAGTCGTCGCGTCAACAAAGTGCACATAATGCCTTAGAGACGTGTAGCTGGTGCCTCGCTTCTCCTCAGAATGACGAATAATGGCTTAGTAGGTGCTTCCCAACTTCACAAAAATTGTGATTAATGGCGTAGTGGGTACCTTTCTAATGTACTTTATTCTAGCCCCAGGAGAGCTTAACGGGCTCTAGAAACGCCGCTCTTCCAGCTTTCGCTGTGACTGTGCTGCGGTTTGAGCGCAGGCCTGGCGTTTTTTTTTACTATATCTCTACACTTAATTATTATTTGTCTGTAACTATCAATTCAATTAATTACTCCTTTAAATTGCAAAAGGGACTCTTGAAGGGCCAGTTGGTATACCTGTTACTGCGTTGAAAACAGCGCGTAAACGGGACGAAGGGTAACAAACAACACAAGCGCTGTTCTTATGTTTTCTTAGCATTCGGGTCGTTTTCACGCAGTTTTCAACGCAGTAACATGCAGCAACTGGCCCTTCAACACAGCCTTACGCAATTTGTTTCTCTTGCATCAGGCTCTTTCGCACCCAGTGTTTTGCATGACTCATCAATGTACCAGCGCTTGCGTTGTTTGAAATGTGAAGCATTTCTTGGCGAACATTTCACACTTTGAGCATTTCTTTCTATCTATCTATCTATCTATCTATCTATCTATCTATCTATCTATCTATCTATCTATCTATCTATCTATCTATCTATCTATCTATCTATCTATCTAGCCGCCTACGCCTCGGTGCTCTCTTGATCGCCTCCCTAACTTGGTGTAGACCAAAATTGGCATGGGAGGGTAAGAGGATTTGACAAATATGACTGTCGGGTGATGGAATGAATAAAGTGAAAAGCCTGTCGCGTACGTCGTCAAACACTATCCTCCAGAACGTGTGGCACATACCCGTGTACCACGGGCCGCGGTGTACGGGTATGCGCCACAGGGGATAGAGAGTTTATATCTACCTAGGAACGGCGAGAACTGACATTGGTAATTTAAATGCGAGAGCGTTAAGAGAAACCGACATCGGCAGCGTTGACCCTCGACCCCCCCCCCGATTGGAAAGAATAAGAATAAGGATCCCAGCAGGAATCGAACCCAAGCATTCTGCGCAGCCATCAGCTATTCTACAACAGAGCCGCGCCAGGTCTATAAACTGGTTTGGAAAAACAGCCTATGCAGGCGTAATGTTGGTGCAACGTCAGTAGTGGTTGTGGTGCTGGCTATCTAATTTTACAAGAAAGCAATAAACACTACATATGTACTCCTGCGATGCAGACGTCATATCAGATTAACGTCTGTGGTTGCAGTGATGGCTCCGCTTTTATAGCAGTCTAATAAGCATTACATTTGTATTCCTATGATTCAGCAAGCTACATTGAAGTTGAAGCATTGCTCGACCCCTACATTAACGAAAGTTACGTATGATATTCACATGATTGCACCATAAAGTGAACTTTGTATAATACTGACGTATGTGCTCTAACGTGAGGGCTGACGTTACGTCGCACCATAAGTTACCCTTTAAACGCCAGTATTGTCGACGTGCCTGGTGAGCCCACGATGTGCACACAGCTACTACACTTACAAAAGCACGTCCATCCACCTCGTAACGCTTCGCTCAAAGCCATAAAATACAGCATAAAGGTACTCGATGACTGCTTCACACGAAACCGATTCCCAAAACGCGTGAGATCTGCCGAATTTTTTTCCTTAGCCTTCGTCCAGTTTTTGCGCTGTTTTCAACGCAGTACTCCTTTAAATCGTGATCTCTCGTAAATGTTTCTTGTGGCACATGTCAGTGATAAATGGCATCTATATTAAACGAATAATTATAATTGATTACAAATTAATTATATTTATCGATGCTAATAATCAACGACATTCTATTATTTCCCGCCATCGTACTATAACTGCATAGATTGATATACTAGCTATCTATCTTAATTATGTCCTACACTGACAGCTTTCACCCCTACATTTAAAATGTTGAATTCATCGTCGCCATTCATTATTAATGCACTTCATGCCAAGTTGCGAATGTAGATCAACGTATAATAAGTCATTCTTAATGTGTAACCTAATTTTAAAAATTCGCGCAGCTTGCACCGAGTCGCGCAAAGCTGGGCTAGAGGGGAGCTGGTCGACACTTGGCTGGTCCTGGCTTTACCAGCCAAGTGTAGACTAGCTCCCCTCTGGCTTTACCAGCCAAGTGTCGACACATGCATTCACACGCCGATGCACGAAGTGTTCACGGGATCACATTGTAAATCACAAGTATATAGACTAGGTGTTGATAGGGTTCCATTGGGCATCGCTTGGTAATCACAACACCAAGTAGATCACAATACCAGTAAATCACAACACCAAATTAATCACAAGTACCAATCACAAGTAAATCACAACACCAAATGAATCTGCTTAGGCAGGATAATTAGAATAATTAGCTTAATAGCACTGTAACGGAAAAACAGCGCGAGAAGACAGGGACGGAAGGGGCATACACAACACGCTCGTGTGTGTACCCCTTCCCTCCCTATATTCATGTGCTGTTTTAAATGCGAAGCATTTCTTAGCGAACCTCAGGCACTTTGGCAGTTTCTATCTACGTATCTATCTATCTATCTATCTAGCCGCCTACGTCTCGGCGCTCTCCTGGTCGTCTTCATAACTTGTAATATACCGAAATTGGCATAGGAGGGGATCTGTGTATGACGAACGCGATTCACTAGTCATGACATGAATAACGCAAAATACCTGTCGCGTACGTCATGAAACTAGGGGTGTGCGAATATTCGAAAGTTTCGAATATTCGTCGAATATTACATTTGAAATATTCGTATTCGATTCGAAAATCGTGTATTCGAAAAGTTTCGAATATTCGATAACTTCGAATATTCGAAAAATTCGAATATGCGATTCGATTATCATGCATAAAATAACTCGTCTTCGACATTTCTGCTGCGTTCGTATCGCCGAAAACGTTGCCGAGAGGAGCGATAAATATCGTAAGTACACGGAGGCACGATATCTGCCTGCGACGAGCGCCCCAATACGTATGATTTATTGCTGGTGCATCTCCGACGTGCAGCGCTGTTGGCGATCATGTAACCGTACATTTTCAATATTATGCGGCCGTAACGTGCCGCACTACCACTCGTTCACTATGCGGGACCACTTCTGAAGAAAGACAGTGACCCACGGGACTGGTGGCGGACTGTAGGCACCTTCAGATACCCCAGTCTGGCAAAGCTTTGCCCCATGTAACTCCCTATACCAGCCACTTCTGTTCCAAGCGAGCAGGTCTTTTCAGTGGTAAAGGGAAGGGGGGTGTCTCTGTTAGAAGGGAGCGCCTGCTGCCTGATCATGTGGAGCAACTCATATTTCTTCATGATAACATGTATTCATTACTTTCATTGTGTCGTGATATTTGCTTGTGTTGCGATGCGCATTGTGCTAGCCTGGACATTGTGTTCTGGAGATAGCAGTGTATGTTGTGTTACCAGTCAGGCTGTTAATGTTTTTTTTTTCAAATAGCTACATGTTAAATAAAATATTGTTACTGTGGAGGCATTTTTCCTTTGATATTCGATATTCGATTCGATATTCGAAGGTGGATATTCGTATTCGATTCGTATTCGAAAAATGTGATATTCGCACACCCCTACATGAAACCCTTTCTCTCAGTCACGTGTGGCACATACCCGTATACCAGAGCTCATGTTATGCGGGTATGTGCCACAGGTGATACAGAGTCTCAACCAACACAGTAACCGCGAACACACACATTGACACGCAAGGAAAGTGATAATATTAGGGGCGAAGCTCCTTAAGGCGGCACCCGTTCGTCCCTCGTAGTCGTCGTGATCGTAGTAGTGAGTAACAAGTCTTACGCTTTGACCTCCAAGGTGGTGCCGGTGGAAGATTTCTCCTGTGCGTTGTTGAACAATAAAAAATTCGCAGCGTGCGCGTTAACTAAAAGCCGAATTCTTCTGTCTCTCATTCCCCATTAGCAGCCATTGGCATGTTCCAGTAGGAAACGTTAGTAGAAGTAGAAGTGTAAGTGTTAGCTAAAAGCCGACTTCTTCTGTCTCTCATTGCCATTAGCAGCCATTGTTTACCTCCAAGGTAGTGCCTGGTGAGATTTCTCCTGTGCGTGATTAAACAATAAAAAATTTGTTCAAAACGCCGTTGATTGATGAAATAAACCAACGAAAGACGCCAGATGTTTTGTAAAAGCAGAACGAAAGAACGCCAGATGTTTTTCTTAAAGTGTAGTAGTAGTAGTTGTATTTAGCCACCTCGCCCGATCGTCAACGGGCGAGGTGGACCGGCAACGGCGCGAGGACCCTGCCGTACGAGAGTTAAATCACACTAAAAGACATACTTTGCGGGCGATACACTCTAGTGAGCTTTCAACTTTTCGTCTTAATGTACATGATAAAGAAATTACTTCTACGAAAAACGCAAGGCACACCTTGAGCAATATGTTTGGTTTTGGGACGCTAAATGGAACCATGAGGCGATGCGAAGCCGGAGCACTTGCACGATCGCGTTCCGTTGGCTTTCGTTGGGCATGCTACCGACCTCGCGTCGTGGAACGCGCGTCCTGTCTTCCCTCTAGCCTTGCCTTTAATTCGCACAGGGCGAGCGGGGAATGCGGTCGCTCTTGGCGCTCTTTCGCTCGGGAGCGGACTTCTTCCTTGCATTTCACCGATCACAAGTGATAATGAAGGGACCACGTAAACCAACAGTACAATAAAAGTTTGATGTTTAATATACACACGATGTTTCACACTCTTTATATTATGTACTGGGCGCATTTCACGGAAGAGTTTCACGGTTTACAGATGATTCCCTCCGTAGCTTCGCCCCACTCATCATCATTCACCCCGTGGATATGCTGTGATTTTTTTGTTGGGATTTTATGTCCCAAAACCACGATATGATTATGAGAGACGCCGTAGCGAAGGGCTCCGGAAATTTTGAGCATCGGGTATACTTCTACGTGTACCGAGATCGCACAGTACACGGGCATCTAGCATTTTATCTCCATCGAAATGCGACCGCCGTGGCCGGGATCGAACCAGCGACCTTCGTGTCAGCAGTCGAGCACCGTAACCGCTACACCACCGCGGCGGACGCAAGGAAAGTGAGGAAGCTGAAGAGAGAACACCCCCGGAAGACGCTCAACTACCATCCACTCGTCCATGTGGCCCGCAACGTAGACCACGTGAATTACGCGTAAACCGGGGTCAATGCTTCCTACAATAAGCCTGCTGAGAGAACCAGACCTCTCATCATTACTGGTGACTTCAACATTGATTTATCAAGACCCAGCAATGCTTGGTCCTTATACTGTGTTAAAGACGGCTTGGATGTCGACAGGGCATCAAGAGACCTCGCTGCCACGTCCACGACAGGAGGCATCATAGATCATTTCATCGTAAGAGGCATCCCGGATTTCTACCAGCTGCACTATACCTCGCACTTCAATACACTTAGACTCCTCATAACCGCAATCACGAACGGATCCGATTAACAAGTCCATTCCAGCTGCTGGTGCTCACTGATCACGGTCGTGATGACCTTGTTCAAGAACTGTCAAGAACCCCTTCTACACATATACACGGGTTCGTGAAACGTGCGTGCATTCTCCGTGATAACGGACAAGTATAAGCATAACAAGTGTAACTGTGACTGTATAGCATACGTGCAGTGCGCCTGCGCGTGCCACTCGGCTGTGTATATATCTAGGGAAACTTTCCTGAATGAAGCTTATTGGCGAGTAACGCCTGTCTTGTGCATCTGTGTTCCTTCTTTGTCCGGTTCGGATTCGCGCTATCCAGTATTGATGAATGCAAGCGTTATATATCACCTTACCGCGTCTGCTGTTGGTAATACCCATGTTGCTCTTGCCATCATTACGCAACTGTAAACAACTGGTGATTTAGTACATATGCGACTCTTCAACATATGACTGTGCGTATACCACTTCCACATTTCTCTAGCGTCATTCCGTAACGTTTCGCTCAATGTGAAAAAATACGCCACAGTCACCATCCCGCGGATGCTTCGTATAACATTGATTCCCACGGTACATGGGATCTGCCGAATTTTTTTTCGTTACAATGCTACCAAACCAACGAGCCCACCGACATGCAATAGCTTAATAGGTCTTAGTGGCACATTGGAGACTTGGTCCTGATTAGCTTGCATCCCAAGTCAGACTATCCTTAATTATAACTTAATTAGCCTTAGTTATAACTTAGTTAGGCTTAATTAGCCTAACTCGCACATTCGAGGCTCGGCCTCGACTAGCTTGCATTCGAAGTCAATCTAAGCCTAATGAACTGTTTAGCATAATTAACGCTAATTAACTCAGTAGTACTTAGTCTTAATTAGCATTTGCTCGGCACATCTTGCTGAGCGCAGTACGACTATGCAACAAGAATCTCAATTCGGCTTAATAATCGCTAATTAGCCTTTGGGTTAATTATGCCTGGCAAATTAGGCTTTGCCCTGCTCAGCTAGGCTTAATTAGGATTGGCTATGATTCACTTGGCTTAACTAGGCACAGTTATGCTCAACACGCCGACATGATGATCATTGTCTACATTGCGAGTCGGACAACGGGTGGACATAACAGCTCTGCTATAAAAATAAATATTGTAATTGTGCTGCAGAGCCCTTAATTGCCAATTAGCAACACACTCTAAATGTATTCAGCCTCTCCCTGTATACTTTCATTTGATGCATTACAATGATATCGTCCTATTAAGTTATTGACCATCTACCCACACTTGATAACTGCCTACAACGATCACTAATAAACTATAAAATATGTTTCTCTTGCATAAAATTTCATTTGTCACCTTTAAAGGGGCCCTGCAACACCTTTCTTAGTTATATTGGAATAGTCTCATTATTGACGTATGACTCTTCACGAGTCATATGCCGCAAAAATTTTTCGAATCCGTCAAGTCTAAGTGGTGTTACCAAATTATAGAGATCACGTTCCGCAGCTTTCTCCCTCAACTCAACGCAGCGAGCGCGCGGAAAGCTGCGCGCGGCGTGAAGGGAGGGAGGGAGGGCGGAGGTGCGAGGAGGCGACGTCAGCGCCGGCGGCATTTTTTTCATTTTTTTCTCTCTGGCGTCTCGGCGCAACCACGTGGTCTGTGGCGCCACTTCCGGTCGGCTCGCGCGGTCGTCGTCGAGCGGCGGAGCCCATGGCACCGTGTATCGCGCGTGCTTGAAAACTGCGAGTCGGTTTGGCAATGTTGGGTGTGCACCTCGAACTGCCGTAGTGTTTTCATCGCTCTGCCAACCATGGACGCAAACTTGCGTGCGCGTTTGGAACGAATGACAGCTGAGATGGGTTTCGAGCCACACTCCGATACACCGCCTCTTCGCACTGCTCGCGCTTGAATCGTATTCAACACGGCAAAGCTGCGTGCACCCTTCTCCCAGTGGCGGTACTTCGATGCTGTTTGCTCTTCGAATGCGGGCGCACAGCGAGTGCAGGCTGACAACAAAGAACTACAGCTAGAAGAAAGGATCGTGGGGCATCGGGCCGGCGTGGACCCACCCCGCAGCTGTCTGCAGCTACCGTGAAAATGCGAGTCGGCTTGGTTGCTGTGTCGCGGTTTTTGGGAACATGAGACTACGGTACGCCGAGGTACGGCTCGATGACATACTGAACAGACAGCGAACGGGACTCTCGCCATACAGCGAACACAGGTATCCTAAGCTAGCCGGCGCCAGCATCGTTATCGGAGAAATGCTGCACCGCTGCCTCGGTCGGTCGTGAGAACGTGCCGACTATGCAGTTTCCAGCTGACGAGGCAACACTCGAACGGCTGCCACTCTCAACGGCAACCGGCGATGGTCAAAAGCACAGAAATATTCACGATTTCGGCACTGCACATGGTGAAGAAAACGCAACCACGCAACTACGAGCAGACGAGCTGTCGGTGAGACCGGAAGTGCTAATATTAATGTTTGTTCGGTGTTTTAACGGCATAACACAATATAAACATACATATTATCTACTTATTCAACTCAAAATTAACAACTAAGGTAATAATGAGGGTGTTATCGTGATTAAAACATCAGCCAATGGTGGAACTGCCGACAATCGCGTCATATATTGCGGACTAATACATCATTTGTCGAGAGAAGAGGGAGCGATTTTCAGCTGACTGAGAACTTATTGTAAATTCCAGGCCGCTCGCTTCGCTATAATATTTGGCTCGCGTGTTCTCGGGAGCCTCGACTACCGATTGGCAGCGCTTTTTGACCCTGCTCAAAAAGTGTTGCAGGGCCCCTTTAATCATTCGGTTCCATAGATTTTCCCCCAATATTATCCCTGACTACTAACCATCGATCACTACCCCTAAAGGTAATTCCGTGTTATTATCTATCTCTGATCTTAATTTCATACATTGAATACCGTATACATTTCATGTACGTATGCTTCTATACTGAAAGCCTTCTATCACGAGCCTAAAATTTGTGATTTAATTGTTACAAGTGATGATATATCGTCAGGGTGCAAATGTGCATAATGATGATGAGTAAGCCTCAGTCAGTGTGAATACTTGCGGGTACGTCATTGCCAATTTTGTTAATTATCCATGATAATTAAGCTAAAAGACCCCTAATCACGAATTAGCAACTTGAGATTCTTACATCTAATTAGGCTAAAATACCCTAATCACTAACTTGCAACTTAAGATTCTTATATCTTTCATCGTCTTCGTCTCCACTCCTTGTGATGCATTACAACGCGATCCTCTGATTAATTTATTCTTATTTACCCCTTTCCTAATTAACACTAAGTGTAAGTATTAATAATTCCAGAGTACGATTACCATATCTTTTATACCTTTTATTGGTAATTAGCTATAACAGTAGGTAATGCTAGTTACATGCGACAGCCATCTAGTATCAATGGTGTACGGTGCAATACTACCTATAAATATATATATGGATACATGTCCTTCTGTACTGACCGCTTTCACCAATAAGTTTTAAATAAATTGTTAAATTAATTAGTACCTTTCATTACAAATACTCAATAGAGGAAGATTCGTATGCGTATCAATGTCTCTTGTTAATTCTTACTTGTTTTGAATTACGAGGAACTATTCTCCTTCTTGATCATCTGCTCTAATTAACCTACGATTTCTCATTGCTAATTATCAACTGAAGAACTCCACAGTATTCATACAATCCATATCTTGAGCAGCTTCAAGAAAAACAAACTTGTATAAAAACACTGACATTTTCACGTATTTTTTGGGGCGACCGAAAACACTATGAAGCGCATGCACCCCTATAAGGTGGCTTTGCTGCAATGCACCGTTTTACAAAAGTTCCCGTCGAACCTCAAAAACTTCGCCCACATCAGCCAAACTTCACAGGTGCGAAGATTGAACCATCGAGATTGAATCACTTCAGTGATTTAAGCAGGTGAGGGCGCATTGTTTTTTTATTAAATTTTTTAAGTTCTCTCCTATGGAGTTTCACATTGCACATAAAAGTGGTTCTCGAACCCAGGAAGTTTATGGGAATAAAGCAAAACTTCTCGCACTGTGAGATGATGACTCCCAGATTATATGGACGAAGTGATTTAAGCGTATATTGAGGCGTTGCACTACAATAAATGTTTAAAGGTCGTTTCCCATTCAGTGACGCTGCCACTCAGCAGCCAACGCAACAGATGGCGCTAGTTGTCGATGTCCCGAATTCCTGGACATGCGTAGCTTTCGTGCTCAGTAATAGGTTGAAAGCCAAGTGATCGGCGAGGGCGCATTCGGCATAACTTGCAGAGATGAAGCGCAAAGAACGCCGCCACAACACCAATCACGTCTCGGGGACTCGGGCTAGTTCGGGCGCGTCATGCGCTCGTGACATTGTGTGCGCATGACGTGTTCATGCGTATCGTTATGTGATCCTCCTGCTCGCGTGCCGAAGAGGGCAGGGAAGGGATTTGGCTTGCGAAGGCTACACGGGGCGAGCGGCAAGGGCTTGCAGCTCACCTCCTCGCATCATGGTTTCGCGGCGCTACAAATTATTGTTTTAGGGGCGTAGCTCCTTAAGCCGTGGGTCGTGCGTCCCCGATGTATGTAGTAGCCACCTCTCGTTTAGTTCTTGGAGTGTCCGCTAGATGGCGGTGCTTGTATATGATGAAAACACTGCTCAAGGCCGGCTAGATAACTGAGGACGATGAAGTGGGAAGCTCGAGCAGCAACCACGATTTCTCTGAGGAATACGACGCTCGGGTCTTCAATTCTTCGGACTTCAACGCCTGATGCTCACCACCCCTTCACGAAGCGGTTCTGCCAGTCCGATCCCGCAACCCGTTCCTGCAGTGGATACTCCTGTCCACCGCTACAGTCTCCGACTGCGAGGCCTTAGTCCCGAGGCCATCCCTCTGGAACTTCTCCAGCCAAGCCCTACATCAGGAGAAATGGCCACCGCCGGCGCTTCACAGGTGACTGTTGAGCAGCCGATGCGAGAAAGTTTGATGTGTAACATTTCTCACGTGTTTACTTGAGTGGGGCGAATCACTCGTATTCACGGTTTACCGATGATGCCTTCCGGAGCTTCGCCCCACTCATCATCATTCACCCCGTGGATATGCTGTAACTTTTTCTCAGCTTCTAACAGACCGATTAGAAAAATTCTTGTGGCATAATGCTCTTTATTGGGCTCGCAACAACTTTCAATGTCTAACTGAAATTCGTTACGTCACCTGGTGAGGGGCCCTTTAAGAGAGCTACATCACTCAAATTGTTTTATAGTTGTCGAAAAACGCTCGCTGCCAGCGGCTGCGAGGCATACGTGTCATAGCAATCCTAGCACAAGCACTGCCTCTCGTATCTGCAGACGCACGCGGAAAGGATTTGCGGTTCACCGACGTTTTGCATGTATGTGCTGGAATCAAACGAGAGGAAAGATTGTATAGCACCCGAAAGCTTATTTTCCAGCTTACTCGTGAAACCCACACAAAGAACTCTTACCGTCGGAATATCGGATGGCGGGGACCGTCTCCCTCTCAAGCAGGACACAGCTCGCAGACTTCAATTACATCCCTGCAAAGCGTTCCTCCCCTTCAACGAGAAGTGGGTTCCTGTGTTCACTCGTTAAAAAGGAAATACGAAAGCAAACAGGTAAAGAGAGCACTCTAAATACCAGTATTTAGGCCAAAAACAACAATGATGCCTAGGAAAGTCGTTTCAGCGCGATATCATGTCGCGGTAAGCTTTGGTGTCTTCCGTCGACGGAAGAGCTGCGCTCAACGCACGCTCTTTCGGAACGAAAACGGGTGCGACCGCTCGCAAGGTGCAGCAAAGGCAATAAACGTACACGTTTCATTGAACAACCGAAGCTGCGTAAGCATACTGGCAGAATATGCGCGCAGACACGTTGGCAAAGCATCCGAAAAATTGCTCGTTGACGTCGATTAACACCTTGCGGTGACCGAACCAACAGTTTTTGTTTGTGTCTCGCACGAAGCGGGTCACGCGTTAGTCGAATTTTCGAAACAGAGAGAGAGAGAGAGATAAGATTCTTTAATGAAATGCCCGGAGAGGTTAGCCTGGTTTGTCGCCTGGCTTGCTACTCCAGGTGTCGGGTGATTATGGTACAGTAAAACCTCGGTGATACGATCACGGTTTGTACGAATTTCGGGGTGATACCAATTTTTCTGTGGTCCCGGTCAAGGCCCAATAGCCTGCATTGCATTGGAGTACGGTTGTTGCGAACCGATTTTCACCCCGCGACGTTTGATACGAACACACGCTAGAGCACAGGTACCAACAGGTGCTGCCCGCGCTGTCGCGGAAGACGTGGCGGTCACGCGAGGGCGAGGGCACGCGCGCTGAACGACCATCAACGGTGCGTCGTTACCTCCGAGATAGAGCGCGCGAATCTTGGTTGCCTTCAGGCGCCTTCGCGTTTAGATTACGTCGCGCTTTTTTTTTCCCCGACACGTTGACACCTGCTCCTGTGCTCGAGGCAGCAGCGTCTTTGTACTGTGTCAACATGTGCCTGCCATGTCGATGCAAGCCATGTCCACGCAATCACACGTTCTACGAAACAAGACTGAAACTTGGGCTGCGGGTCCGTCATGAAGTCTCATTAAAGGTGGAGGAAGACCCCAAGAGACGAAGTGGACGGTCTGGGCGAAGGTTTTTGGCCTCTGTCTGTGGTATGCAAAGCGCTTAAGTCACTTTCGCCGCAGTACTTTGGTGTAATGCACAAAAGCGCAGTAAAATTAGGAAAGGGCTAGTAGCGCTCACGGGGCCCAAAACATCCGGTTCATTAATTACACACGCGGGCATGCATCGTATATTTACGAGTACAAGTATGATCGCCGACGTCTCAAAACTTTACTGGCAATCATTCAGAGCAGTTCGTGACGTCGCTGCGGGAAATACTTAATCAAAACGAATGCCAACTTTCTTTTGTCGCATACTAATTTTCCATGTTTTCTGGTGATACGAATTTCGGATGATACGAATATTTTTGCTAACCCCGCGAAATTCGTATCACCGAGGTTTTACTGTATATACAATGAACACATATACACCACATACACACAAATAGTACATACAGTCACAAACACACATATATACACATGAGTCCTTCACAGGCTTTGGTTAAGCTGAGTGTTCCTCAAAAACGCCAACAGCGCTTTTGTGCTGCGCATCGCACCACTGCTGTCTTGCCACGGGCCGAGAAGGTGCCGCAGCTCCAAGTTCGAGCCGCGTTGCAAATGAAGTGCCTCCTTCAGAATCTGTCGTTCTGCTTCGTAATGGGAACAGTCGCAGAGTACGTGCTTTAGGTCTTCCCGAGTGTTACATGTGGTGCACGTGGGTGAGTCCGACTGCCTAATCTTGTGCTTGAAGTATTTCGTGTAGGCAACGTCGAGTCTCAGCCGGTGAATGCAAGTTTCATCTTGTTTGGTTAACCCTGTGGCACATGAAAGCTACACGTCGGGTCTATTCTGTGCAGCGGTCCGTACTGGTTGTTGGCATCGCTCCATATTGTTCTCTGCAGATTACGCGCGAACGCAGACACCAGAATCGCTGCGTCTTTTCTTGAAAAAGGAATTTCAATTTCCTCAGATGCCGTGTCATGCGCAGCTCTGGCAGTGGAGTCAGCTCGAACATTCCCTTCGATGCCGCAGTGAGCGGGCAGCCACTGCAGTACTACATCGTGGTGTAGTTCATGAGCATTATTGCCTAGGCGCCTGATGTCTAGGACTAGTTGGTCTTGCGTACGTGGAGATTTCAGGGACTGCAGTGCGGCTCGTGAGTCGGAGAATATCACCCAAGAGTCGGGTCTCTGATCTTTAATACATGCAACCGCCCTCCGCAATGCAGACATCTCAGTGGCAGCGGCGGATGTACGGTGGCTGAGAGCGGCTGTGATGGTGACATTCGCCGACGGTATCCACACGCCTATAGCAGGTGATCCATCTGTGACAGACCCATCTGTATAAACGTGACGGCGGGTTCTATAGTTGGTGTTGATGTGTTCTAGAGCGAAGTGTGTCAACGCTGGCCCAGGTGTGTTTCTCTTGCTCTTGAACCCCGGCACTGTCGTGACTATATCGTCCAGGAAGGAAGCTGCCATGGAGGCCCCGTCAATATCGACGGCTTTTCATACGTCGGGGGGAGTAACATTCGCACCTCAGAAATGCTGACTGAAGCAAGTGGATGATCTTGTACCCTTGCCGCAAAACGCAGAAAGGAAATGTAAAGGAGATTACTTTAGGGAGAGTTAATTGGATTGTGAAAGCTGGCCGCGTGACGTAACATTTCGGGAAACGAATTCGCAAAGCGTTTTCGTTCGTAAGTGCTCGCTGCCACAGGCCAGACTGCTTCACTAAAGCTTTGTCGAGGCAGCATCAGGACTGCCTGAAATTTTCGCTTAAGAACAACGCTAGCTTAAGATGGTTTTGTGAATATGACCGCAGTTTATATTCCTCCCTTAGGCGCGTATTGCAAGTGCTGTCAATTGTTTCTTGTATGTCTTACCTCGCAAATCACTGAAATTTCAATCATTGAGACAAGAATTTCTGTATATGAGATTCGCTGAAAAATTTCGCTGAGGTTTAACTCTTGTCAACCTAGTTATCACGGGCGAAATGTATGTTTGGCTTGGCTTTGCAAAGACTATATGCACACAGGAGGCGGCTGCGGTAGCTTCGATCTTGGCACGCTTTCGTGCTTGGTAAACTCTATAACGCGCTTATCTAACCTCGCTTTGCTGCGATATCTCAAGCAGGCAACATTGCCTTTGCTTGAGATATTGCAGTCTGCCGCGTAGCTATATCTACTGGACGATTGGATTTAGTCTGTCGCTTGCACTGAAGCGCACACACAGGCGCGCCAACCATGGCGATACTGGGCGACCAAACGCCGGCGAAGCAGCCGTAAAACCTTCGCATAATCACGTGGTACCGCAGCTTCGACGCCTCTCCGCAGTGGATCACGTGGCGTGACTTGCAGCGAGAGAGATGCAGGGATGAAATAGCAGCAGCTGCGGCTGTAGCATCCGAGCTGGCCAAGAGCGCAATGTTTTCTTTGGACTGACTCAACCATAGTGCTTGGCTGGTTATAGCGAGACTTCGATTTTAGACGTATTCGTCAAGAACCGAGCCATGGAAGTTCTGAATACGTCGGAATGCACCTGGAGCCATTGCCCAGGAGAAACAAATCCTGTGGATATGGTGACCCGAGGTGTATCCACTGGCTACCAACGTAGTCTGGTGGCAAGGACCAGCTTAGCTCAATAAGGACTCAGCAAAATGGCCAGCTGTGAAGCAGTCACCGCCCCAGATAAACGACGTCCTAGGCATAACAGTGACGAAGCCAACGACGCTGTACTCAGCAGGCAGCGCAGTGCATTTAGCCCCACTGCTAGATGCCATGAAGTTCAGCTCACTGCACAAGCTCCTTCAGATCACAGCATGGGTGCAGCGTTTTGTGTCCAAGGTTAGGTTCAAGACTAAGGAAGATGGAGCCATATCTGCTGAAGAAATCTTGGCAGCCGAGAGATATTGGATCCGCCAAGTTATAACCGAATCGTTTCCCGACGAGCGGAGTTGGCTAGAAGAAAGACAAGGTTCACCCAGTAACTCATAGATAGCACAACTACACCCATTTATCCACGAAATCGGGCTTCTGCGCGTCGGCGGAAGGCTAGAAAACCTCAGAGACAGCTGGGACATGAAGCATGCATTCCTTCTTCCAAGTCGACACCGTTTCACCGAGCTGGTATTTGCCGATGCCCGTCGTCGAGTCATACACGGAGGAGTAACGGCGACAGTACACAACGTACGCGAACGCTTCAGGGTCCCGAAGGCGCGACAAGCAGCAAAGAAAGCAATCAACCGATGCCTGCTATGTGTGCGTCATCGCACGAGACCCACCGTGCCGCCGTACCCACCGCTTCCAGCATGCCGCGTCGAAAAGACGAAACCTTTTGACACTACAGGACTTGATTTCGCCGGACCATCGTATGCGAAGTCATCCGAAAGCTCCGATTCCAAAATGTACATTGTTCTGTTCACGTGTGCAGTAACAAGAGCATTGCACTTGGAACTGGTCTCGGATACGTTGTCAACTGCTTTCATGTTGGCATTCTGGCGCTTTAGTGCAAGAAGGAGACTGCCAAGTACCATTTACTCCGACAATGCCCTTACCTTCAAGAGAACGTCTCGGGAACTACAAAAAATACGGAAGGTTATTTGAAAAGACGACTTCCAGACTTACATTGCAAACCAAAGATTATAGTAGAAGTTCATAGTCGAAGCGGCCCCATGGTGGGGAGGCTAGCTTGTGGGAACGGTTGGTAGGGACTGTGAAGACGGCACTCCGAAAAGATTTAGGCCGAAGCTGTCTGTGCGCAGAACTATCAACCATCTTGACTGAGATTGAAGCTGTGCTCAATTCACGGCCACTAACGTATTGTGATGATCAGGCCAGCGAACCTACAGCCCTCACGCCAGCCCATTTCCTAGTCGGCCAGCAACTGACGACGTTACCAGAAGGAAAGACATTGTCAAAGCAAGTTTCAAGCCACGGGGCCAAAGACTACTAGCGGCGTTTTCAACATCGACAAAAAATGATGGAAGACTTCTGGAAGCGATGGAAACATGAATATTTGCTGCAACTACCATCCGCTCATTGCTCACCCGCGCATCACTCAAGAAACTTAAAAGGCCGGCGACATCGTAACTGTGGACATTCCTAATACGCCCAAGTTATTCTGGCCACCAGTCCGGGTTCAAGAAGTGTACCCAGGAAACGATGGAGTGCGATTACAGGGAGCGATTACAGGGAGGCAAAGTAGTCAAGAGGCCAGTGCACAAGCTACATAGTCTAGATCTTGATGTCACCACATTTGAGGCCCCGGAGGGTGTCGGAGGTTAGCAGACGACGAAGAAGAAGGATTAATCATGGGCTGCTGTCTCCGTAGCCAGCGCCAAGAAGTCCGTGTACCACTATCATCGTGTACCTTTTTTCTGTTCGATTGTTGCCATTAAAGGCATTTCGTTGCAGTTTCATGGATCCGTCTCTCTGGCGGCGATACCAATAGAAGGCCGACGTTCCGCAACACAAGCAAGAAATCTATATTATTGGGAAGGCCGCCATCGACCTCGTTGTATTCATGCCTAAAATTGTGTGGTTAATGCAGAAAAAGTGTTACTTGTAAGACTATGGCGTGCATAACACGCGTATGTATGGTTGTCCCAGTGTATGCTGCGTAAAACTAACTGTACTTCTTCTATAATGGTATGAAACACTGCTAAGCAAATTCTCGCTGTGTATATGAAAAATCACATGAAATCCAGTGCGACTCTCTCTCGATATATATATATATATTGCCACGTCCGCTCCTTGTTTTATTTTTATGTATTTGAATTTCACCCACAAAAGCTGTTAGCAACACTCGGCACAGACCGCGCCGCAATGTTCGTGAAGATTCACGATTGTCTGAGATCATTCTGTCAAGATTACGCGCAGGAGGCGAATAGTCAAGTTTTTTCGAAGGTTTAGCAAGCGCCAGCGATAACGCTAGAACCTTCGATGTCGCATGTATAACAACCGACGCGCCTTACCGCAGATCAGATTATCGAACGGGCCGACGCTCTGTTCGCCGCTATCAGTGCACAGTGTGCATTGCTGTAGTTTGACTTTCCGTTTCCCGGCCACAGGTTCGGCCAAATAAAGAGTTCATCTTGAACACGCCACCTCCTGCCTTCGTCAACGTCACGTCCCTGTGACATCTGGTGGAGGTGCTGCTTCGTCCATGATCCAGACGCCCCCACGAGGTGCTGACTCAAGCCCAAGCCGCGAAGACGACGACACAAAAGACAACCCTGATCGTCGAACTAGACGCAGGCAGAAGGGACTACAGCCAGGGCACGGGCTCCTGCCGTAAAATACCAGGCAAACCAAGACTTTCACTTGATCCACAGCGACGATGACAGCCCCTGTGCCGCCTGCATCAATCGTGCTCCGGCAATCCAGGGAGCCGCCAACTTTCCGTAGTTCATCGCTAGAAGACCCGGAAACCTGCCCCGCCAACGGTGGTCTAGTGGTTACGGCGCTCGAATGCTGACCCGAATGTCGCGGGATCGAATCCCGGCCGCGGCGGCTGCATTTTCGATGGAGGCGAAAATGTTTGAGGCCCGTGTACTTAGATTTAGGTGCATGGTAAAGAACCCCAGGTGGTCGAAATTTCCGGAGCCCTCCACTACGGCGTCTCTCATAATCATATCGTGGTTTTGGGACGTTAAACCCCAGATATTATTATTATTATTGAACCGGAAACCTTGCTTGAAACATATGACGGGGTCGCCACCTGTAACAACTGGAATTCAGAAGACAAGCTGCGCCACGCCTACTTCTACCTGGAATACTCGGCATAGACCTGGTTCGAGAATCGGGAGTCCGCACTTCAAACCTGGGATCTCTTCCACAGCGCATTCCTGGACACGTTCACGAGCGTCGTCCGCAACGAAAGGGCCGCTTCATTGCTCGAGACACGGGTGCAGCTACCGAACGAAAACGTCGACATCTTCACGGAAGAGATGACGCGACTTTTCCGCCAGGCCAACGCTGCTATGTCCAAAGACAAAAAAAAAGTGCGCCTGCTTATGCGGGGTGTGAAAGAAGTGTTCGCAGGACTTGTCCGCAACCCGCCCAAGACGGTCGCCGAATTCCTCGAGGCAACGACTGTCGAGAGGACACTTGATATGCGGACAAGGCTGTACAACCGCCGGGCACCGACAACCAACTACGGCGCGCTCAAGCTCTCAGCACCGACGACCTGCGCGAGACCATCATCTGTGAAGAGCTGCGTAATGGCTCATTCACATTGGGGAATCCGCCGGCCACAGCAACCTGAATTGGCGCGCCGTCGAAATTCCACATTGTTCACACTATTTAGCAACCGCACCGCCGAAATTTGGGCGCCTAGTTGTCATCGTTCCTTCGCGCGAAGGAACGCTGGCATCGACGCGCTCTGCGTTGTGTTCGCGTTTCGTTATGGCGAAGCGCATAAAAAGGAGCAGGGTCGTCGAACTGCTGTGCCTGCTGGACAGCAACTTTCTGGCGATGTCTGACGAGGAGAAACATACATTCGCCGAACAAGAAACGAGGCAAGCAGTTGTAGTTGGTTCGTCCTGATTTGCAAGACAAGAGAAGCTTCGTCGAGCCGAGATAATGCTACCCGTTCTGCGAGATCGCGATGGTGTATTGCAAAGGTGCTAATCGCGACAACACTTGGCAGTTGTCGAGAACTACAGGATGATTACGAAAGACTTCGCTGTCGCTACGGGCGTCCACGACTGCAATATCACAAGCAAGCCACCATTTTTCAAATGTTCGACTCGCGTTCCAATTGGTTCGCGGTGAGGGAATCCGGCGGCAGCTGCCGCAAAAATCGGTCAGGGACCGATCGGCGCGGAAAGGGCTTTTCCGGCGGATCTCGCTGCCGCCGAAGCGAATTCCGCGCGCTCACGCCGCCGAATGTCTCAGTGTGAACGCTCCATAAGTTGTTTCCCGAATCGCAGCCTCAAGTGGACTCGATCGCAGACATCGCTCGAGAAGAAATCCAGCAGTCGCTGGGCACCCTTGAAGCACCCCAGCCTTAGCCACAAGCCATGAGCTATGCTGCTGTAGCCCGACGCGACGCTCCTCCTCCGCGCCCATGTCAAGACGTCGCACAGGCGCACTACCGTTGCTAGACGACGCCGCCGTCGCCGCCATACCGTCCGCCTGCTGGCCAGCGCTATAGTATACGCGCCAAGGAAAACCGACATTTGGCGCGCCCCTGACAACCGCCTGCTCTGCTGCCACTGCGGGGAAACCGGCAGTAGTTCTAAGTCATTTAGCTAAAATGGCTAAATCTCAGCAGGGTTTCTTCGCGGTCGAAACAATACCTGAACTGACAGCCGGGCTAGCTGGTTTAGATTAATCTTGAATTGACTTGTACGGCACAAAATAGAACTCGGACGGCAAAGCACACGTGCAGAGCGCTGAATCGCAATTGAGCTTATTGCATACGATATAAATGCGGGTGCGTGCACGCACAGGCAAGGGAAATTGATTCATAAGCAAAAAGAGAGAGAACACAAAAGGTACCCCAATATGTTTACGGCTTGTGCGTGACATGGAGGAATTCGGTCTCCTTACGCTTAAATATATAGATGGTTGACTAGTGCACCTCGTACTGTGTTTGTTGGTGTGGTAGGTCTCTGTGATCACATTTTTATTCCTGTCGCCGTGTGTATCTAAGATCACCGTATCATTAAACAGTGTCTTCCACTGATACTTCATGTAAAGTGCTACCAGGTTTGATAATTGATTTATATTTTCGTTTTTTCTGGTGCTCTCGTAATCTCACGTTGGCGCGCCGCCAAGTTTTTCTGACATAAGATTGCCGAATGGCAGAGGGATCTGGCCGACAATATAAACGCGAACGTGTACACGTTCGCGTTTATGTCGTATGCAATAAACCCTTAGTTCAGAGTCATGCGCTGTCCATGTGTGCTCCTTTGCCGTCCGAATTCTATTTTGCGCTGTACGAGTAAATTCAAGGCGAAACAGTAACGCCAATGGTAATCTTAAGTGGTTTTGATTAACACAAATTATACCACTAAGTGCCTCATCAGCTCTCGTTACTTGGTCTGTATTTAAATTACCCACAAAAGATATGCTGGTATAATCTGTATGAATTATATGTTTTATTATTATTATTATTATTATTATTATTATTATTATTATTATTATTATTATTATTATTATTATTATTATTATTATTATTATTATATGATGTTTAGGAGATGTTAGCGCTTTTGTATAGAACCGGCTACTCCTTTTTTACAGATGATAGCATATGTGAAAATCACAGCAATGAAAAAAAAATTACGTAAAAGAACAGCGAGGCAGAATTCATATAAGTATTCACATGTAGCACCGTGAAACGGCGCTTCTGAGTGTGCGCGAATGTGTGCGCGAATATGTGCTTCCGTGTGTGCGCGAAGGCCAACAGCGCAAGCGCGAGGAACCACGTGACTTTTCTTCGTGCACTTCAAAGGAAATAAAAGGACGCGAGTGGCTTACTTCGCTTGCGCGACCTGCTTGCCCAGCTCGGCCTAGCAGTGCGTTCCAACATTGGTGACCCGGAATGGTGGTGCAACTACCGGAGTTGAGCATCAACGTCGCCATGCCTTCAACGTCGATGACAGACCCCGCGACTATGACTTCGACGTCCACAACGGACGCTACGCCGACAGTCTCCTCAGTTGACGGTAAGCTGCCACCCTTTTGGACCGCGGACCCTGCACTCTCGTTTATTCAAGTAGAAGCCCAGTTCGCAGCGCGACGCATTACATCAGACTTGACCAAATACCACTACGTCGTAAGCAGCCTCCCGCCACCCATAGCCAGTGAAATACGGGATCTCTTACTCGACCCACCTGCTGAAAAAGCATACGTAACACTAAAAGAAACTCTCATCCGCCGTGTCACGCCACCCGAATCGCAGCGACTACAGCAATTGCTTCTCGACACGAGCCTCGGCGACCGTACTCCTAGTCAGCTGTTGCGGCACATGCAACTATGGCGCGGCGAAACAACAAACACCTTCGACGGACCATTGTTGCGAGAACTCTCTTTGCAAAAGCTGCCGTCAAGTGTCCGCTTGGTTGTAGAGGCGTCAGAGCAGAAATACATACCTGCGGTCGCCGAGCTCGCTGATCGGCTCATGGCGGTCACCACGCCCACATCACTGGCTGCCGTGCGAGAACAGGCTCAGGATGAACTGCAGCAAATGCGTGAAGATATTTCTCGACTCACCGACACGCTATCACAACCTCAGCGACAAAATATATGCTGGTATCATCGACGGTTTGGAAATGCTGCGCGTAACTGTGTTCCACCCTGCGCGCGCTCGGGAAACGACCGCGGCAAGCACTGAGGGCGACCAGTGCTTCTACGTTGCCTTTAAGTCGTCCCTCGGTATTTTTTGTTACCTACCGCAACAACGGGGCTTGTTTCTTAGTCGACACAGGCGCCGAGGTGAGCGTGATACCAGCGTCACAAACCGAAAGGAAGAACCCTACTACATCACTACTCCAAGCCATCAATAACACGGTGATACAAACTAGAGCACTGCACGGGCCGGATTTTACGGCCCGGGCCCGGCCCGGGCCCGCTTTATGAAGCCCGAACCCAGCCCGGGCCCGTGGTTCCAAGCGCGGGCCCGGCCCGGGCCCGGGCGTACTTGACCGTACCGAGCCCGGCCCAGGCCCGTCGTTACAAGCCCGGGCCCGGCCCGGGCCCGGGGGTTCATTACTAAACTAATCCAGGGCGCGCTTGTTCATGACCAGGCCTAGCGTGCCTTGATGCGCGTTTTTTTGCGCCACACATCGGGGCACACTAACCAGGCCCGACCCGGGCCCGCTAGAGGATATTAGTTGTTGATGATGATTATTAATGATGCCGTGCGCTTTGTAGCGGGCGATCGGACGGAAAATCCGGTGTGTACATGCATGGAAATGTTGCTTTGCCCACGGTGGTAGCTCAGCGGTCAAGCTGTTTCGCTGTTAAAGGGGCCATGACACGCTCGCCCAAAGATTTGTGGTTTTCAGCGAAAACTACAAGTAGAGGGTCCATTACGCCTATACAGATTTCAAAATGGGCCGTAAACGAATCTTTCAGTGCAAAACAAGCCCTAGAAGTCGCCGGCTGTAAACCCCGCCCACCGCCGGCGACCGTAATCTTGCAATGGCGCGTGTGACGTCATGTGCAGCACAGAACGGGGCCGTCGTCTTCTACCAAAGTTTCAGCCGCTGCAAATCGTTCAATTTCAGTGCCAAGCTGAAGAAAGCTAAAATATCTCGATATCACGAGCAGCTGACCACGGAACAATATCGTTCGCCGCAATGCAGACGCTTAACAGCTAACCGCTTGTTACGTCACGGCTCGCGAGTGCACCAGTGTTGCCTGACTCTCGGGCCACTGGCGTGTTTATAATATATTCGATTATAAACTAAGTGCTCGACCAAATGCGCTAAAATTTCGCCAGCTTATTTGTGAATGCACACGGATTAATCCACATAACACAGATTATGATCCAAAATTGGGTGTCATGGCCCCTTTAAGTCCTAGGACGCGGGTGCGATTCCCGCGGCCACGGCGGCCGCAATTTGGTGGGGGCGAAATGCAAGAACACCCGTGTATATACTTATCTTTAGGTGCACGTTAGAGAACTCGAGGTGGTCGAAATTGATCCGGTGCCACTACGGCGTGCCTCGTAATCATTGTTGCGGACGATTGCGGCCGCGCGGCAACAACCAGGAGGACAAAGGGAAGAAAGAAGACGTAGACACGAGCAGTGGAATAAAGAGAAAGAATGCTTGGTCTAGGGCTCGGGTATTAATTACGCGACAATCATATCGTGGTTTTGGCACGTAATACCAAGGAATATAAATGAAATGTACCGTGTCAACCTCGAATAAAAGACTGAAATCTTTATGCCTCCCATGGGAACAACCGTGATCTGGCCCATTGTTAGTGCTGTTTCTATATATATATATATATATATATATATATATATATATATATATATATACACACACATCACGTGGTCGTGACGTCGACGAAGACAGCAGTCGGCCTTTGCAGGGTGAAACTGTTTATTTGGCCGAACTTGTGGCCGGAAAATGAGAACTAGAACTACAGCAATACACGCTGTACAATGATAGCGGCGAACAGGGCGTCGTCCGTCGATCAACTGACAAGCGGTCAAGAGCGTCGCCTTTTATACAGGCGCTATCGAACTTTCCAGCGATATCGCTGGTGGTTGCGCAATCTCTAGAATGGGCTCGAGCGTTCGCGTCTTGCGCGCAATCTTAACAAAATCATCTTTAATAATCGTGAAGCTTCTCGAAGAATGAGGCGCGGTTTGCGCTGAGCGTTGCCGACAGCCTTTGTGGGCGAATGCAGCAAAAGTGATAAGAAACGTACGTGGCAATGCCCCCCTCTGAAAAAACATCGTCGCGATGCTTAAAAACAGAACATGAATACATGCAATACTAAAGAAAACTAAGCAGACAAACATTAGAGTCCTCAGGTGCGTTAACGAGCATAGTACGGTTTAAGGCGCACCACATGCACGACCTCGGGTCGAGCTCGGCGCTTCTGAGAGTTCGTGATGCCGTCGGGGACAACCTCGTAGTCGAGTGCGCCGAGACGTCGAAGTACCCTGTACGGTCCGAAGTATCGTCGAAGAAGCTTCTCGCTCAGTCCGCGTCGTCGTATTGGCGTCCAGACCCAGACACGGTCGCCGGGCTGGTACTCCACGAAGCGTCGTCGAAGATTGTAGCGACGGCTGTCGGTGTGCTGCTGGGTCTTGATGCGCTGGCGGGCGAGCTGTCGAGCTTCTTCGGCACGTTGTAAGCGGCGGCGTCGAGGTTTTCTTCGTCGGTGACGTTCGGTAGCATGGCGTCGAGTGTCGTCGCCGGGCTCCTTCCGTAGACCAACTTGTACGGCGTCATCTGCGTCGTTTCTTGGACGGCCGTGTTGTAAGCGAAGGTCACGTACGGAAGGACGGCATCCCACGTCTTGTGCTCAACGTCGACGTACATGGCCAGCATGTCGGCGATTGTCTTATTTAGACGCTCAGTGAGGCCATTGGTCTGCGGGTGGTAGGCGGTGGTGCGGCGGTGGCTCGTCTCGCTGTATTTGAAAATCGCCTGAGTTAGGTACGCAGTAAAGGCGGTACCTCTGTCTGTGATGAGGACCTCTGGGGCGCCATGTCGCAAGACGGTGTTCTCCACGAAGAATTTGGCTACCTCGGCGGCGCTGCCTTTGGGCAAGGCCTTTGTCTCGGCGTAGCGGGTGAGGTAGTCAGTTGCTTCGACGATCCACTTATTGCCGGAAGTCGACGTCGGGAACGGCCCCAGTAGATCCATCCCGATTTGCTGGAACGGCCGGTGAGGTGGTTCGATTGGCTGCAGAAGTCCCGCTGGTCTAGTCGGCGGTGTCTTCCGTCGCTGGCAGTCTCGGCAAGTCTTAACGTAGTGGGCGACGTCGGCAGCAAGGCGTGGCCAGTAGTATTTTTCTTGTATTCTGGCGAGCGTGCGGGAAACACCAAGGTGTCCAGCCGTCGGGTCGTCGTGTAGGGCCTGGAGGACTTCTGGTCGCAATGATGAGGGCACGACAAGAAGGTAGTCGGTTCGAAGTGGCGAGAAGTTCTTCTTCAGGAGAACGCCGTTCCGTAAGAAAAACGACGGCAGTCCTCTCTTGAATACCTTCGGAACAACGGCGGTCTTGCACTCGAGGTACTCCATAAGGCCCCCCAGTTCCGCGTCGGCTCGTTGCCTTTCGGCGAAGTCATCGGTACTTATATTTCCGAGGAAGCAGTCATCGTCGTCGTCTTGCGGTGGCGCGTCGACGGGGGCACGAGACAGGCAGTCGGCGTCGGAGTGTTTTCGTCCGGACTTGTACACGACGGTAATGTCGAATTCTTGAAGCCTCAAACTCCATCGTGCGAGACGATCTGAATGGTCCTTCAAGTTAGCTAGCCAACATAAGGCGTGATGGTCGCTGACAACTTTGAAGGGCCTGCCATAGAGGTAGGGGCGAAACTTTGACGTAGCCCAGATGATGGCAAGGCATTCCTTTTCTGTTGTGGAATAGTTGGCTTCTGCCTTGGATAGTGACCGGCTAGCATAACTGATGACCCTTTCCTGCCCGTCAGTCTTCTGCACAAGGACGGCGCCGAGTCCTACGCTGCTTGCGTCGGTGTGAATTTCCGTATCGGCGCAATCGTCGAAATGCGCAAGTATGGGTGGCGTCTGCAGGCGTCGTTTAAGTTCTTGAAAGGCTTGCACTTGCACCGTTTCCCACCTGAATTCCACGTTAGTCTTCGTGAGAAGCGTCAGTGGTTCGGCGATTCGTGAAAAGTTTTTGACGAAGCGTCTGTAATAGGCGCATAAGCCGAGAAATCGGCGCACGGCCTTCTTGTCGGTGGGTGGCGCGAAGTCGGCGATGGCAGCTGTTTTCCGCGGGTCTGGGCGCACTCCAGACTTGCCGATCACATGACCCAGAAACAAGAGCTCGTCATACGCGAATCGGCACTTTTCTGGCTTCAGGGTCAGTCCAGAGGTCTTGATTGCTTGAAGTACTGCCTCAAGCCGCCGGAGATGCTCGTCGAAGGTCGAGGAAAACACGACGACGTCGTCCAAATACACAAGGCATGACTGCCACTTCAATCCGGCCAGCACGGTGTCCATGACGCGCTGGAACGTCGCAGGTGCCGAGCAAAGACCGAAAGGCATGACCTTGAACTCAAAGAGGCCGTCGGGTTTTATAAAAGCGGTCTTTTCACGGTCTCTTTCGTCTACTTCGATCTGCCAATAGCCGGTCTTGAGGTCCATCGACGAAAAGTACGTCGCGTTGTGAAGTCGATCCGGGTGTCTTCTATCCGTGGGAGGGGGTACACGTCCTTCTTCTTCACTAACACCACGGGTGACGCCCAGGGACTCTTGGACGGCTGGATGATGTTGTCGCGTAGCATCTCGTCGACTTGTCCCTTTATCGCGTCGCGCTCTCGAGTCGAAACTCTGTAGGGGCTCTGACAGAGTGGTCGAGAATTGTCTTCTCTTATAATGCGATGCTTAGCAAGGGGCGTTTGTTGGACCCGCGATGACGACGAGAAACAGTCCTTGTATTGCAGGAGCAGCGTTTTGAGCTGGTCTTGCTTGACCTTCGGAAGGCTCGGGTTAACGTCGAAATCTTGTTCGGGACCTCGATTCGTCGAAGCAGGTTCGGCAGCATCGAAGAGGGCGAAAGCATTGCTGGCGGCCACACATTAGTCGATGTAGGCAACCGTCGTACCAATGTTGAGGTGCCTATATTCGTGGCTAAAGTTCGTCAACACTACCTTTGCTTTGCCATCACGCAGCTCGGCTATGCCTCTTGCGACGCAAACCTGACGGTTCAGAAGTAGGTGCTGATCGCCCTCGATGACACCTGCAAGGTCTGCGGGTTCTTCGGTGCCGACGGAAATAATGACGCTGGAGCGCGGCGGAACGGTCACCTGCTCTTCTATCACATTCAGTGCATGGTTCCCTGGCGTCGCGTGGGGCGGTAGCGCTTTGTCTGAGGTTAGTGTTATCGACTCAGACCTCAGGTCGATGACGGCGTCGTGGTCACTTAGGAAGTCTATTCCAAGTATCACATCTCTGGAGCAGTTTTGTAGGATTACAAAGCTCGCAGGATAAGTCTGGTTATTGATGGTGACTCTCGCCGTGCAGACACCAATCGGCGTTATCAGATGACCTCCAGCGGTCCGGATCTCGGGGCCTTCCCAAACTTTCTTCAACTTTGCTGCGAACGGCCCACTGATGACGGAATAGTCGGCTCCAGTATCGACGAGAGCGGTGACGTTGTGGCCGTCGATCAGAATATCGAGGTCGCTAGTCCGCCCTCTTGCGTTGCGGTTATGTCGCGGCGTCGGGTCACGGCTACGTCGGTTTGCACCGCTGCTTCCGCGTTGCGTCGTCAGGTCTGCTTCCGGTCGCAAAGTTTCGTCTTCAGGACATCGTTCGGCGTGCGGCGGGGGCTCAGAACATCGTCGCGGCGTCGTCGTCGACGGCGGAGGATCTTCAGCATTTCGTCGTTCAGCAACCGCACCTCCATCGGTTGCTGCCCTTAGTTTTCCGGATACGGGCTAGGCGACCGGCTCCGGTTTGGGCCAGTGTACTGCCGGCGGTGCGGTGACATGTAGCGGCCGGGCGACAGGGAGCGGGAAGGTCGTCGTTCGTGCCACTGTGTTCCGTTGAGCTAGTCGTCGATGTCGCGAGGCCGTTCGCCTGGCTGCGGGCGCGGCGCGTTGACGGCGAAACCGCGTAGCCCCATCTGCCGGTACTGGCAGCGGCGGTACGTGTGGCCGGCCTCCCCGCAGTGGTAGCAGAGCGGTTGGTTGTCAGGGGCACGCCAAACGTCGGTCTTTCGGGGTGTGTAGCGTTGGCCTGCAGGCGGGCGGGATGGCATCGGAGGTGGCGGCGGTGTCTGGCGGCGGAACTGCGGCGGCACGGGGCGTTGGTGATTGCACGGATTGGCGACAGCATGGCGTGCAACGGCAGCATAGCTCACCGCTTCCGGCTCAGGTTGCGACGGTGCAGCAACTCCTAGCGAATGCTGAAGTTCCTCGCGAACGACGTCGGCTATGGAATGGACCTGGTGTTGCGATGCAGGAAACATCCTTCGCAGCTCTTCGCGTACGACCGCCCTGATCGTCTCACGTACGTCGTTGGAGCCCAGCGCATGTGCTTCCCCGTAGTTCGTCGTCGGCATGCGGCGGTTGTACTGCCTAGTGCGGATTGCTAGTGCCTTTTCGATTGTGGTGGCCTCCGGAACGAATTCCGAGACAGTCTTCGGCGGGTTGCGCACAAGTCCGGCGAAAAGTTCTTCCTTCACTCCCCGCATCAAGGAATCGAACTTTCTTTTCTTCGGACATGGCGGGGTCGGCATGGCGAAAGACACGAGTCATTACTTCGGTATACAGTCCGATGTTCTCATTGGGGAGCTGTACACGGGTCTCGAGAAGAGTTTCAGCCCTTTCTTTCCGGATGACGCTCTTGAAGGTGTCGAGAAATCCGGTGCGAAAGAGGTCCCATGATGTTAGCGTAGACTCTCGATTCTCGAACCAGGTCCTTGCGCCATCTTCAAGGGCGAAGTAGACATGGCGTAGCTTCTCGTTGATGTCCCAGTTGTTGAACGTGGAAACCCGGTCGTATGCCTCCAGCCAGCTTTCTGGATCCTCGCATGGTGATCCGCGGAATGTCGGCGGCTCCCTCGGTTGGTGCATGACGACCGTCGTAGGCGCCCCAGCGGCTGTCATTGTGGCTGTTGTCTTCTTCGCTGTGATCCTGGTCTTGTCCGGTAGGGGTTCGTATTGGGGGGGTAGTCCTTTCTGCCGGCGGCTGGTTCGAGGATCCGGGTTGTCCTTAGAGTCTTCTTCGCGGCTTGGGCTTGGGTCAGCGCTCCGCGGTGGCGTCCGGATCATGAAGCAGCACCTCCACCAGATGTCACGTGGTCGTGACGTCGACGAAGACAGCAGTCGGCCTTTGCAGGGTGAAACTGTTTATTTGGCCGAACTTGTGGCCGGAAAATGAGAACTAAAACTACAGCAATACACGCTGTACAATGATAGCGGCGAACAGGGCGTCGTCCGTCTATCAACTGACAAGCGGTCAAGCGCGTTGGCTTTTATACAGGCGCTATCATCGCTGGTGGATGCGCAATCTCTAGAATGAGCTCGAGCGTTCGCGTCTTGCGCGCAATCTTAACAAAATCATCTACAATAATCGTGAAGCTTCTCGAAGAATGAGGCGCGGTTTGCGCTGAGCGTTGCCGACAGCCATTGTGGGCGAATGCAGCAAAAGTGATAAGAAACGTACGTGGCAATATATATATATATATATATATATATATATATATACACGTGTCACTTTAGCTTGGCACAGTATACTTTGGACCATGGAATGCATAACATTCCCGTGTGCTCGAAGGCCCGCCTTCCGCCTTTTAATGAGCGGGTCCGAGTCCGGCCCGGCCCGCAGCCTCAAGCCCGGGCCCGGCCCGGGCCCGCCGGAAAACGCTTCGGACGGCCCGGGCCCGTGCAGTGCTCTAATACAAACATACGGACACCGTTCACTCACGCTGAACTTCGGTTTCAACAGAACGTTCAAATGGGTGTTCATAGCAGCTGATGTCAAGTTCGCCATATTGGGCGCTGACTTTCTGCAGCACTTCGGTCTAATGGTTGATGTTCGAAACAAATGGCTTCAGGATCCTCTATGTCGTGCAGCGGTTCAAGGCAAGCCGTGTTTGCGTCCTCCGCTCAGCCCGACCCTACTCCGTCCATCAGGAGAATCGCGCTTCACCGCCATAGTACAAGAGTTCCCAGAGCTGACGCAACAGCAACAGGCATTCGCCGAAGTAAAACACGGATGTTCAGCATCACATAGAAACCACAGGACCACCGGTCTATGCGCGGCCACGGCGTCTTTCGCCCGAGAAGCTACAGCTAGCCAGGCAGGTGTTTTCGCATATGATGGAACTCGGCATGGTACGCCTTTCATCCAGCCCGTATGTGTCGTCTCTTCACATGGTCCCCAAATAAACAGGTGGTCCTTGCGGGGATTACAGGGCACTAAACCGTGTGACTGTGCCGGACCGTTACCCAGTGCCGCACGTCCACGACCTGACCTGCGGCCTGCAGGGCGAGAACATCTTCTCAAAAATAGATCTGGTGAGAGTATACCATCAGATACCTGTAGCACCAGAGGATGTTCCCAAGACCGCAATAACAACGCCATTCGTAATGTTTGAATTTCTACGGCTGCCTTTTGGCTTACGGAATGCTGGCCAAACGTTTCAACGGTTCATGGATGGCGTTGTCCGGGACCTCGACTTTTGCAAGGTTTACCTGGATGACCTGCTGATTGCTAGCCGCACGCCTGAAGAGCACGAGAGTCGCCTACGCTGCGTGCTACTGACTGGCAGAACATGGCATCGTGATCAATACGGCCAAGTGCGTGTTCGAGGTACCAGCGCTACCATTTTTGGGCCACAGCATTTCAAGCGCGAGAGTGCAACCACATCCGGACAAGGTCGAAGCAGTACGGCAGTTTCCACAGCCAAAAACCATCCGCCAGCTCCGAGAGTTCCTAGGACTCGTAAACTTCTACCGTAGGTTCGTTCCGAAGTGCGCCCACATCCTTCACCCGCTGCACAGCCTACTAGCAACTCCAGGAACTAAGGCAAGCGACATTCAGTGGAACGACCAAGCGGTACATGCGTTTCGGCATATTAAGGAGTCTCTCACGAACGCCGCCCTGCTCGCATACCCGCAAACCAGGGTACCGCAATGCATAATGGTGGACGCCTCAGACGCAGCTATCGGAGCCGTACTACAGCAGAAGTCAAACGGAAGGTGGCAACCAATTTCCTTCTTCTCCAGAAAATTGAGCCCAGCCGAATGCCGATGCAGCACCTTTGGTAGGGAGCTCCTGGCCATATACGCGGCTATACGACATTTCCGCCACTATGTAGAAGGTCGAGAATTTTTCGTGCTCACGGATCACAAGCCGCTGACTTACGCATTGCGCGCGATCAACTCATATACGGGTGCACACGTGGCACGAGAGATCCGCCAAATGTCTTACATCGCAGAATTCACGATGGATATACGCCATGTCAGCGGGAAAGACAACGCAGCGGCAGGTGCTCTTTCGCGCAGCCCAGTGAGCGCCGTCGCCCTACCAAGCGGCGTTGACTTCACCACACTAACGACAGCCCAACGCAGCGATCCGGAGTTGCAGCACCTACTGAAGTCCACAACCAGCGCCTTGAAGCTGCAATGGGTAGATGGGCCGACAGGAGCTGTATATTGTGACATGTCCACCGGTAGGGCCAGACCGTTTGTGCCCCCGGATCTTCACCGCGACATTTATGAATCGCTGCACGGCCTCTCGCATCCGGGAATTCGAGCCACTCAGCGACTCTGCACAGCTAGGTTCGTGTGGCCCGGAATAAACCGGGATGTCCGACGTTGTACTCGGGAGTTCCTATCCTGTCAGCGCTCCAAAGTGCAGCGCCATACTGTGACCCCCTTAGGATCTTTCCCCGAGCCGGACACTCGATTTTCCCATGTGCATTTGGACATTGTGGGACCATTGCCTTATTGTCAAGGGCAAAACTACTTGCTAACTTGCGTCGACCGCTTCACGCGATGGCCGGAGGCCGTCCCCATCCCAGGTATCCCTGCCGATATGGTTGCACGCGCTTTCATCTGCCACTGGGCAGCGATACGGAATCCCATCGACTGTGACAACGGATCGCGGAACGCAATTCGAGTCTGCCCTAATCGGGAACATCACGCGGGGCCTAAAAATCCGGCGCATCAGAACGGCCTACCATCCAAGCAAACGGTATGGTGGAAAGGTTCCATCGCCAACTGAAGGCTAGCCTGACGGCAACTTCAAGTCACAGTTGGGTCGAGGCTCTACCTCTGGTTTTATTGGGAAATTAGGTCGGCTCTGAAAGCGGACATTCGCTGCTGCTCGGCTGAACTCGTATACGGCACAACACTTCGCCATCCGGGGGAGTTAGTCGCCGACTGTAAAAACGCAAACGCCCAGGCCAACAGCGAGTACGCCCTGCGACTGCAGGACATTATGAGCAAGCTGCGCCCTGTCTCTCCGTGTCTGCCAGCACCACGGTCTGTCCACGTCCCCAGTGACCTCTCCTGCTGTTCTCGCGTATTCGTGAAGCACGACGCTCTACAGCGTCCACTCCAGCCCCTTTATGATGGGCCCTTCAAGGTGGTGTAACGAGGAGAAAAGCACATCACGATCGACAGAGGTGGCCGTCATGACGTGGTCTCGCTTGACCGTGTAAAACCAGCGCACGTGGACAACAACAGTGAAGTGTGTGCACCACCTCGAGTTCCACAGCCAGAAAGGCTACCAGCAGACCAGACTGAACCAGCCCAACCACTCGTCGAATGGTTCACGCGGAGTGGACGACGCACAAGACTGCACTTTTATGAACGAATGAACGAATGGCAAATGAACTTATGAACTACAACGTGGTGTTGACCCAATTACTAGGGGGGGGGGGGGTATTGTAGTGCCGTGAAACGGCGCTTCTGAGTGTGCGCGAATGTGTGCGCGAATATGTGCTTCTGTGTGTGCGCGAAGGCCAACAGCGCAAGGGCGAGGAACCACGTGACTTTTCTTCGTGCATTTCAAAGGAAATAAAAGTTCAGTTGTTGTTTGGGACGCGAGTGGCTTAATTCACTTGCGCGACTTGCTCGCCCAGCTCGGCCTAGCAGTGCGTTCCAACACACATAACAGGGAAAAAAAACGCAAAATATAGTCCCGTCCCATAACACTATAGTTCACACAAAATGCAGTTACACGAACACCGTTTATGCTGTAAATAACACTGCACAACGTCCAGTCATATACCAGCACTCAAATTTAACATTGTGATCAATGCTTGCGATCTCGTCATTAAAGATTAGAAACAGAAGAGAACCCAGAATGCTTCCCCGGGTAACGACATTACCTGTTTCTCACGTGAGCAATCCATCTGCAGAATTTAGTCAGAGTTCGGCGTTGCATGTACGATGAGTATGTAGAATGTGCTATGCCTTTAATACCTTAAGTTTTCACTTTTCGAACAAAACACGTGGTTAACAAAGCGATGAGCTTAAGAGAGGCCTTAAGAATAAGACGAGTGCCAAGAGCTTTTTAAAATTAACTCTCTCTCATGAAGAGGACCAAGTTCAGATTGTTTATTTTTATGGAAACCACATTGAGCGCATGACTATGAATGGCCACGAATTCACATGATAGGTGTCGTCCTTTGCCCTCCTACTTTTGACAGCTTAAACGGGGGTGTCCCTTTACTCCGCCTGTCCGGCCTCTGCAAGTATATACGTCTATGCAAACGGTGTAAGCGCAAATTTTCGTCGAAAAGATGTGGGCGATTATAACGTTAAACTACCTCGCATTCTTTCCTTCCGAATTGGTCGTTAGCTGTTACTAGGTTGAACAATACGTAAACATTTTTTTTTTCGAATAACCGGACAGTGCTTCATCCTGAGCGCAATACAAAAAGCCTGCCCGCCGATCAGATTGGCAGCGACTACTTATAGCAGCTGGCGAGATGGATTCATACGCGTATAATAAATATTTTCAGTTGTAGTAGAACAATGTTCAGCTATTTGCGCGCGTATACAACTCTCCGTGAACTCAACCTTGCTGAGACAGGAAGAGAGCGAAATACACTATTTTCAACACGCGAAAGCCTTCGCAGGTGCTCAGTTTTCTTAGTGCAGAAAACCGTGGATTTTGACCAATTCCCTGGTCCGGTAGACCAACTTGCGGAGCAAATTTAAAAGCTGGCTTTCCAAGTTGCTCGAGTCCACTGCCTTATTATCGTGTTGTATTGTATAGTGCAACCAACACACACACGCGTCGGCGCATTTATTGCTCATTTCCTTCTGTCCTTCCATCTTCTCTCTCTCTCTGTCTCTATCATCTTCCTATTCTCCTTTCCCATTCCCCCAGCGCAGGGTAGCCAACCGGACATGTTTCTGGTAACCTCCCTGCCTTCGCCCCTTTTTTTGTTTTTTTTTTTTTTCTGTCCTTGTTATGAGCCGCCGCAAGTGCTGCAAGCTACGACATGACAAGCACGGAGAACCAGGTTAATCGAAGACCAAAGCGGAAATATCTTTTAGCTCTCCTGCCTCGGCCCAACTAAAACACTGAACACTTTTGCACACTCATCAACTCGCAGTAGCTTGGATATAGAGCAATGGCAATGTCATTCGTTTTCGAAGGAAGAAAATGAATTTTCTGAAACAGAAGAGCGTTTGATCGTTCCATAAAACGTTTTCTGGTTCCAACCGTTATATGCGTGATCGGTTATGTAAATTTCAAGTCATGCAGAACAGAATAGAAGTAAGACCGAATACTCTAACGTTATAGAGCCCCTGTACCGCGGTAGCCTCCTCGGCAATGCTAGAGAGCAAGACGCGAAAGCGTCGCGTAGGCAGCCCGCACCGCAGAGAGCCAAAAGTGCGTAGTCGTGAGACACGCAGGACGATCTTCACAGCAGAAGCATAAAACAAATTTCATTATGTAATTACGTGATTGCTGTGTTGAAGGAAAACTTCGCCTCAGTTGTTGGTATCCCGGTGTGCAGCCGGCAACGACCACTGTCGAAAGTGTGTCTGGGGGGAGGGAGGGCCGCTTCTCTAACTTTTCTAAGTGGAAAGGCTAACGCCCCTTCCCACCCCAGTTAGTAGATACGCCTATGGGTATGAATTAATATTTGAGAGGCCTCGTGGCACCATATCATGACGACGACGACGTGCATCCGCATCCTGGAGCACGTTGTCTATTTATCTTGTTATCGAAACTAGTTCCCACGCTTCTAATCAAGTGCGAAACACCAACCAAAAGAAAGCCGCACGGAAGCTAGCAGTGGACGACAAATGCAGTGACTTATACGAAGATGACAAGAATGCTTGTGTTCATCCCACGCCACGAAAGCACCTCTAATTTTTCTGCGAGACACTGATCTCAGCGACAAACTCTTAAGGCGAAAGCCTTAGACCGTCGGCGTCCCGCGGCGTCCGCGTCAGCACGAGTGATGCAAAAAATTATGAAGTGATAACGTCACCAATGACGTCATCGTGACGTCACAGATCACCAACATCTGTGACATAATCATGACGTCAATATGACGTCACATAACGTGACGCCACATGGTGACGTCATCGCATGACATTGTCGCTTGGTCAAAGGCGGGCCGATCTCGGAGGCTGTGCAAGACCACGTTAGCTGCAGAAAGCTTTCGGAGGGGGGCGTGGGAGGATCAGTACATCGACTGAGAAGAAAAAGAAGACGGCTTTCGTCTTCGATTTGCCTTAGGACCCTGTGAATTTTTTACTCGGTATGTTGTGTGTTTTGTTATGTGTAGAACGTCTGTTTGGTGTGTAACTCATGCGTCATGGCATATACACCTATAGTCGGTGACAACCTAAGAATAAATATAAGCTCCGCCCACGAGGCCGCATTGCTCATATTTTGCATGCCTCCGCGCTACAAACGAAGTAGTTCCTAAACAATGGCAATAATTTTCACTCATATAAACCTTATTTTCCAATACTGCACTGATATTGAAATAAAGAAAGCAAAGCTAGATAAAATAAATTGTGAAGGCACGGAGTTCAGCTTCAGCATAACAATATATGTGTTGTTTAAATCGCACCCCCCGCCGCGTTCATCTCGGAGTCTATACGAAAAAGTAATGTACATCTCAAAGGCGATGTTTCTGAGCAGTATCTAATATGGTATTAAAACAAAGAATGCCAGATTTAACATAAAACTTAAAATAAAGGAATCGTTATTTCACGGTTTCACAGAACAAAATAGGGATATTAATCGCGTTTAATAAGGTCGTTTGTAATTTTTTTGCGAAACTCTCGCCGCCAGTTTTCTTCACTGTCTGCTGTAACTATGGCAACTGTGACTCAAAGCGAGGTATGGCGAAGTGGTCTGAGATCGCCTTTGTGAATTTCGACTCTGGTGTTGCCGTAAACACCGCATTTGCGTTTCTAGTCGCCGTGCTTGTCATCGTGTTTGAGGAAGGCTCCCATGCTTCATTGGAAGCCTTGTTTCATCGAAATAAAAGCATGTTGCACACATGGCGTTTAACTGTGGCGGCCATTGCGTGCGTTGCCGTTCACGCCAAGGAGGGGTACGCGGCTAAATTGGCATTGACTAAAAGCTTTACGTGGGATTGTTTCTCGCTTCGACAACTTCCAATGGCACTGCCATTACCCCTTAAGCCCTTGAACATTCAGGTTTTTAGTTAATTTATTACTTATCTATTACATAACTGCGTCACCCCAGTGGAAATTACAGCAGAAGAGGGGCCCCTACCTTCTATATATGTATCTGTGCGGAGGTATATATATATATATATATATATATATATCTACGTAGATTGTGAAGAGGCTGTCATCGGTTGCCATAAGACAAATAGGAAAAGAAAGGATACACGCTTCTCAAAAGAGTTTATTTGTCAACGTTTCGATCGGAGACCGATCTTTATCAAGGGAAAATTTACGAGGCTTCGATGCGCTTTTATAGCATCGTCCTCCGTGCAGGTAGAGCGACAAAAAAGAAAAAAGAAAAAAATGCAGAAATGAAAAAATCGGGAGGCCGAAAGATGACACATATACACTCGGACATAAAAAAAGCATGTGCATCCTCGAAGAAAAAAAAAGGAATACATATAGATGTCTACATAGGTAATCTCGGTGGACACAATCAGTAAGTACATTCCTTTCGTACATTGTCAAGCCCCAGCTCTCCGGCTCCCCCCTCCTCATTTGTTCGTGAAGCATAGTGAGGGGGTGAGGCTTCAGAAGAAGGGATAAGCGCTTAAAAAAAGGGTCTATGCACTATACGCTTCACGAGTCTAATTTAAACAAAATATCACTTCGTAATACATGAACGCGATACACGCGAAAAACGCACGTTAGACAAAAACAAGGTATTCCAAATATGATATCGTGAAATATGATGCAAGGCAATAAAAAACAAACGCTTTCTTTTCACTCAATAATAGTTTTAGCGGCGTCACTTCAGTTACGATCACAATCCATGCAATCGACGATTCACAGCGAGCGCAGCATTTCACGGTTCGTAGACAACGATTACCTCGCACGGCGTTTGTGCATCGAGCGCGATACTTACGCGACGGACACTTCAACCTAGCACATCATTCTGGGCTGGTGGAACTGGATTCCGTTAAGACGACGCAACTGCGCAAATGGGCACACGTCACATAATCACACACGCACCAGGTTACCACAATTATCTTCTTATAATGCACACACCACTGCATATTCTCCACACCTGGTTTGTTTACTTTCGCATTGTGTTGCACTAACGGGTTATGTTGGTCGCTTTCTTTCTCTCACGCTTCGTCCGCACATACGTCGCTTATATAGGCGCACAGCACGGCGCATATCACAATGGATCACCAAGATTCCCATGTCGCGAGCTCGAAGCAACACACACACACGCACATGTGGCAACGCTAATGCCATGGCTTTTGCGGGCGGTAAATCGTACACAGACGCGCACATTCGGACTTCACTTTCACCTCACTGCACACGAATGAACGCGACGACAATCGCCGATGTGGTGACCCTCAGGCGATATGCTTGATGTATCCGAGCGATGAAGGGAACACACGCCGTGTTGCAACTTGACGCTGCCGAAACGACGGAACGCGCTAAAGCGTTACAAAACACTCCGAGCTGCTGCAACGTCGGTGCACTTCAAACGCGGCACAGTCACAAGGTTCTACTGCATCGAATGACGACCGGCGAGTACGATGCTGGGTACGTGCGAATAACAGTAGGAAATAGCACCTTCTGGAAGAAACAAACACCGCAGGAAATTCGAAATGACGGATCTCGGTCTCGGTGCAGCGGTACCTCGCTTCTCGTCGCGAACGGCGCCATGTTGCATTTTTCATTGGTTCGTCTTAACCGTTACGTCAATGTAAAGATTGACCGTAGTTGGACGCGCATAATACAAATGGACAGCGGTATAGTTTACTTTTTATTCTTAGCTTGTCACCGACTATAGAGTAGCATGCTGGGTGCGCATATGAGCATACTTCCCCAGTTTTCAAATAAAAAATGTTGCAGTGGCTTAGCTCGGCTGTGCCAGGAGAACGTAGCGTTAGCAAATGTTCAGCTGATTATTCTTAGCTTTCCTGACTGTCTAGGATTAGCTTGATTATCATGCTTACTGCTGCTCCAATGACACACACACGGTATACATATTATGTGACACATGTATATTTATTTTGCCAGGCAACTACTTCGGGATCCGATGAGTTAAGGTTCTCCGCTCTTCTGCGCCGTTGAGCAGCATTTGCGCTCTCCTTCTGCATGGCTAAACCACACTGGCAAACGCCCGTCAGAGGCGCTATCAAGCGGCGCCGGCGCAGTGTCAGACGGCGACTGCACAGCGAAGGCGAATAGCTGCGCGTGCGCCGGCGCCAATACGTCTGCCACGGCTACGACGTCACTCCTCTGGAAAGCGAAGACCGGCGGCGGCGGATTGCGCGGGAGGTGCCGGCTCCGGTGCGTGACATCACTGATCCTCGCGCATGCGCAGCACGGCTCTGGAGGTGCCACGCGAAATTGGCTCGGCTAGGCCAGTGTAGCTAACGCTACAAAATTATATAAATCTGCCTCTTAATAAGTGCGCTAGTCTTGAAATCGTCAGTGTTGAAGACTGAGATGTAGCCAAATAACGGAGATGAAAGTGGAGCCTCATGCTAACATCGCACCATAGGATTGAAGTCGTAATACTCAAACAAATGACGCACGTTGACAAAAAGATCGCTGCCGTGAAAAGGGAACGTAAAAAAAAAAGGAAGACAGCGTACCGCACCGGACACGCGATGCTAAATAGCAGTTTCACGCAACCTTTTATGATAACTCGAATAGCAGCATTTTGGAAGAGACAGGAGCCTCTTTTGAGAAATTGATATTGCTAAATATTAAAACGTCAGTATTGAAGCATCTTTCTGAGAACAGACTTAGCGACGAGAACCAAATTTATGCATAGAAGGTAATCACTTTGCAACTCAGATAGGGTCTTTCAACAAGCTGCGAAAATAGTTCTGAGAGATATATGCCTCACCCAAAATTCCATGCTCATAGACGAGTCCCCTCTACTGTAAGACGCTCCAGCATCTACATTCCGTGCAAAGAAAATTCAGTGTTCTTTTAAAAAGAAACGACTTCAGGTGAAAACTGGACACTTTTCAATGGCAGCTACTACATTGGACGTAAATAACTTCATCGTTATTGAACTGCGTTCCGGAATGTGAGGCAGCCCACTCATTAAATAAGAGAACTTGAACACTTGGATATAGGTTATTACTAGTCGACGTGTTGTACACTCTTAAAAAAAAGAGAGTCAAAAGGGAGTCACGTCTGCTTGACTCTCTTTGTGGCAGCCGATGACCACCTTTTTTTCTAAGGGGAGTCACAATGCTCTGGTCGACGCTCCTGAATGAAATAGATGACTCCCTTGCTCCAAGGGAGTCAGTGATGGTTCTGCATATACAGGGTGGGTTTTTTTTAAAAAGAAAGCTTCACTGGCTGCGACCAAGATACAGTTCGCTGCTTTGGCTTGTGGTATACCGAAAAATTTTGGTTGAGAATATATAACATGGATTCGTAAAATGTGGAATTACGCACGTATTGTGTTATGGCTTCAGTTACGATATTGCTGAAACGGCGCTTCGAAAACGTCTACAAGTAAACAGGGTTTTTAAAAAATCTTGCCCCCAAGCGAAACATTCAGAGTTATGACAACGTTTAACAATGGCAGCGCTGACAAATTTGCGAATCTTCGCACGTTTGCAAGCGAGGACTGTAGATTCCTACGACAGCATGTATGGCAGAAAACATACATTTATTAGTGAAATGGACGTGCATGGTGTTGAACGCACTGGCGATCGGGAACACATCTAACTCGACGGCCGTAAAAGCATGTGCCGCAAAGCTGGCATGATAACCGCGCAGACCGGTTATCAAGGCGACGCTTTACCGCGTCTCCTAAAGAGCGACAATACTACCAGAATTATAGCTCGCGTGGTCATCATTTCTGCCCGCCACAGCTAAACTATATCTTCACGATAATCCGCGCGGGCCACCAAATCGCTCAGCAAACGTTGAGCACAGCTAGGCACGCACACACGGCCTCACCGCACTCTCCCTAGCCCCTAGAGCAGGGGATGCACGTTCACCTGCGCCCCCTCCCACCGTACAGCCCTTACAGACACACACAGGGCACGCTTCGCCTCCTCCACCCTGATATTATTCAATAGAGCTTTAACTATGCATGGATGTGTGTTCTGTAACACAAAAACAAAACCGAAACCATTTAGGCGTTCGTGGAGGCTACTTTAATCCAAAGCCGAAGCCATCAATACGAGACAGCCATTTTGGCCTGGCGTCGTGAGACGGCTTTGTTCGTGATCCGTCTCGTTGTGGTCGTTCTTTAGTCCGCCAGAATAATCTGTGTCGTCAGGCGTGATTGCAAGTGATTGTTTTGCGTGACTTTCTTCGTGCTATGCATTCGTGGCGTAGTATCGTATCGTCGGCTCGCTCTTGCCGTGTCTGGCTGATCGTTTTGTGTGACTTTCCTTCCGTGCTATGCATTCGTGGCGTAGTATCGTGTCGTCGGCTCACGCTTGCCGTGACTGGCTGAAGCAGTGTCACTCAGTGTTTGGGAAAAGCAGCCTCCGGACGGAGAAGTCCCTGCAGTAAGCTTCGTTTCGTCGTGAACTTGCCTGAGCAAGATGGCAGCGCATGACGGATCCCGGTGGCACCGACAGACGAAGCCTGTGGACGACGCTCCTACGGTCGTTATAGATTTCAGGTGAGTTCTGCCGGCTTCTGCCTACAACTCTTTTATTCGCTTCACACGTAGCTTTGCCACTTGTCTTTCTGATGTTCCAGTTGCACGGATTTTGCTATCGTGTTTCAATGGCTTGGCAACGACGAAAACCGCACTGGACTATCCAGTAGCGGGTAAAACGGAGTGGTGCGCGCCAATATCGTGTTTCCTTATTCCATACATGCCAGAAAAACATGAAATTGCGAGTTGAAATCTCGGTTGCAAGTCGAGTGTGGTGACACGTAGAGCAACGTTGCACCGATATATATTTGAAGGGTAAGTAAGATCAGCTGATCAAAATCAATCTAATGCACCCGGCCCGAACATGCCTGATATCCAGATCATGATTTTGGCTCGTGAAACTCTAGAATTTAGTGTTTCTTTCCTTTGCTACCCAGACGTTGAAACACGTTTAACCCCTTGAGGGTTTTCGCCGTACATGTACGGCAGAAGCTTCCTGGTACCAAAGGGTTTTCGTCGTACATGTACGGCATAGCGTTTATTTTTAAAGCGCGCGCCTTTTTCGATCATTTCTCTCGCCTGGCATGTGCTTCCACACTTCGGGAATACGTGGAATTTTTTTCATGCGCCAATGTCTCTGCGTTGTATTTTTATTTTGCTTCCCAAAACGGCGCGCCGGCTATCGCTTGCCCATCCGCGCGTGTTCGCGGTGCAGCTGGTTTAAAGTGCGCGCCTTTTTCGATCATTTCTCTTGCTTTGCATGTGCTGCCACGCTTCGGGAATACGTGGAATTTTTTTCATGCGCAGAAGTCTCTCCGTTGTTGCTTTTTTTATGCTTCGCAAAACGGCGCGCCGGCTATCGCTTGCGCAACCGAGCGCGCCCGCGGAGTGGTTGGTTTCAAACGCGCGCCTTCTTCGATCATTTCTCTTGCTTGGAATGTGCTGCCACGCTTCGGGAATACATGCAATTCTTTTTCAATGCGCCGATATCTCTCCGTCTTTCTTTTTTTTTTTTTTTTGCTTTCCAAAGCGGCGCGGCGGCGTTCAGTTGCGCATCGGAACGCGCGCACGCGGTGCGGCTGGTTTCGATTTCGTCCTTCGGGTGGTTTTCGCTTCTTGCGCCCGCAAAGCTGATGGCTGTTTGGTTTCTAATCTCTCAAAGAGTGACCGCTTGTTACTCTCTCGTTTATCGCACCCCGGGGCGCGATTACATCTCTTTCCGTGCGGCGCTAAATTACACAAACGACGCCGCCGTGATTGCGTTTCCTGTTTTTGGGGTCTCGGAAAAGCTACCTACGTCTTGTTGGCGATAAGGCGAAGGATTACTGTAGAGTTTTCACCCGTTTTGCTTTCCGGACGGGCGCACAACCATAGAGTTTTCTTCCGTGCGCTCACTGACGCTGTTCGCTCACGCTATGGAAGCGCGCGCCGGTTGCTCTGCTGCCAGTGAGTCGAGCAGCGATTCTTCCGATGCGGACTATTCCCCAAGTGCCGAATCAGAATCTGATTAATTGGATTTCAGTTTGTCAGACGAGGATTTTTTGACGAGTTTAGACTCCGATGACGATCACGGAGCGACATCTGAAAAGCGTGCGCGGCGAGCCATGCTTCAATGACTATAACACGCTGAAAAGTTTTGTATTAGAGCCCGAGCATTTTTAACCGGAAAAGTACTCTGGTGCGCTTATTTTTGTATGTCTGTGAGCTACGTTTAATACAATGCATAATTTTTATTTATAACAAAAGGTTAAGCCTTTTTTTTCAGGATTTTGCTTGATTTTACTACGAATAAACCATATGTATGTAACAACAAAAATGATTTTTTTGTCACTTTACGGTCACGAAAAAAAATTTTAGACAATTTTTTTCTTAAATAAAATCATCTGAAGAATTTATTTCAGCAATAAAAAAATTACACATTTTTGGACTGGATTTCGCGAAAAAATTCGACCCTCAAAGGGTTAATACGTATTTATTCGCTGCATATTCGAACTTCTCGCCGTGTTTGCTTGTTTGTGTGTGTGTGTGTGTGTGTGTGTGTGTGTGTGTGTGTGTGTGTGTGTGTGTGTGTGTGTGTGTGTGTGTGTGTGTGTGTGTGTGTGTGTGCGCGTGCGTGCGTGCGTGCGTGCGCGCGCGTCCGTGCGTGCGTGCGTGCGTAACTGCTATAAAACTTTGATGCAATAGCTTTTGTAGCACGGTTTCATTTAATTGAAACAGTGGTGACTTGATCTTATGATGCTAAAAAATATCATGCAACAAAGGTAAATGTGAGTTCACTTCAAAGTTGTAGTTTTTTTGTTTTTTTTTTCCACAAACTGCATACGAGCATAACCTCATCCTCCTGTGATACTTGCTTTGTCTAATGTGGTGTGGTGCTAGTACCTAATAGTAAACACAACACCGGCTAGTAATAATGGCAGTAAACATACTGCTCAAACGCTGTGTTTCGTGGATATTGGATGCCTTTGTTATACCAGCCGTGGTTCAGTTCGTTATTATTTTCAACACAAAAATACAGTCTACAGTGATGTTGTGGGCAGTGGACAAAAATCCCTTAAAATGGACTTGGAAGCGTTACGCTGCGAAGCCCAAGGACGCGGGTTCTATTCCTGACCCCGGCAGCTGAATTTAGAAGGGGGCGAGATACAGAAACTCCCATGCCCTCTGATTTGTGCACGTTGAAGAACTCCAGGTAGTTGAAATTAATCCGTGATCTCCCACTATGTAGCACCGCTTAATCGCATTGTGCTTTTCGCTCATAAATCTCTAGCAATTATTGCTTCGTCATTATACCTCGAAACACTCGCTGTATCCTATTTGAATTCTATTCGCCATAGTCTGCAATGAATATTTAGCACTTTTTACAGCAGGGTACCTCATTTGACATTCTTTTACAATGCACCTTAATTGTCCCAATTTCGTGCCATAATCAGCTGTTGTTTTTAATATGTATATAAGTCACTTCAGCACTGTTCCTTTTTGTTTGACCGCTTCTCATCACCTCAATTGTTTGAGGTTTTGAGGTGATGTTTGTGCTGCACAGTTTGCCCGAGTTTGCTCCCAACCCTCTATACTGGTCAACGCTGGCTGGTGGGTTGTCCTTCCAGACAAACGGAAAAACGAGACCATTGCCTGTTGATATAGATCTGAAGAAAAAATGGCACATTAGGCCTTTAGAATAGCTGCACCTTCGTGCAGCTGTTCTGAAGCCAGGCACTAGAAGGGCACGCTCACAATGATGCGACAGAAAGAAGGCAGTGAAGGCAAGCCTAGTCTTGTCGTACATTCGCCATATTTCGTGTAGCTGTATACACATTTTGCCGTTTTCTTCGTTAAACTAATAATAACATTTGGCGTTTAACATCCCAAAACCACGATATGATTGAGAGACGCCGTAGTAGAGGGCTCTGGAAATTTCGACTACCTGGGGTTCTTTAACATGCAGCTAAATCTAAGTACACGGGCCTCAAACATGTTCGCCTCCAACGAAAATGCAGCCGCCGAGGCAGGGACTCGATCCCGCGACCTACAGGTCTTCGTTAAAATACTGCTAGTCTAGTGGTTATGGTGCTCTACTGCTGACCCGCAGGTTGCGGGATCGAATCCTGGCCGCCGCGGCTGCATTTTCGATGGAGGCGAAAATGGTTTAGACCCGTGTGCTTAGATTTAGGTGCACGTTAAAGAACTCCAGGTGGTCGAAACTTCCGAAGCCCTCCACTACGGCGTCTCTCATAATCTTATCGTGGTTTTGGGACGTCAAACCCCAACAATCATTATTATTATTAAAATACTGCTGCCATGCTATACAGGGTGATTTTTTTTCAGACAGTACATATCTTTTATAAAAAAACTCTATGACAGTCACGCTCCAGTAGTACTCTAGTTCGAGGCGGAAATATTCTGCCTCAACAAAAAATGCGTTGACGGGACTAATTAACAAAAACCCGTTAACTAATTTTTATTTATTGACTTGAGGGCAGTTGTTTATATTAGAAATTTGTAGTGCGTGCCGCTTTATGGTATACCCATTTTTCAGAAATCATGAAAGTTTTACGTAACTCGAGATATTTATTGTGAAATTTTAAGGGCTAAATCAAAACTGATCGTGTCTGGCACACAGAAAACGCGGTTTTTCTGTTACATCAGACCGGAGCTGCCCGCGACAAGGGAGTGACGAAATTTGAATGAAGGCGCGTCGTGGTCGTACCTTTTCGTGAAAACTGGCAAGTCATCTAACTTGCGTCAGCGGATCGCCTTACCTTTGCATGTGGCGTTTGGTGCTCATTTGTTTTTTTCGAGATGCGCGCATCCGAAACGGCAGTAATATCAACCTTTTCTTTCTATGTTTACAGATAAGTACCACACATCGCACCCAAATAATAAGCTGTTTACTTGTGTATTTCTGAATGCTTGCAGATTTTCCTGATCACATTCTGCTTCGGCCCACCTTCTATCATCACCTATCTTTCACGTGTATCATCACCTTCTTTTCACGTGTAGCTCCGAGCTTACGTAACAGAGAAGCGACGTTTCCTGCACGTCAGGCGCTATCAGTTTCGATTTCGTCCTTGAAATTCAAGGATGAATATCACGAATTACGTGTAACTTTCGAGATTAAAAAAAATGTGTATGCCATAAATTGGCACGCGATACAACTTTCTAATATAAACAACTACCTCCAGGTCAGGAATTAAAAGTTAATTAATGAGTTTTTGTTAATTAATCTCTTCATTGCCATTTTAGTTGCAGCAAACTATTTCCTTCTTGACATAGAGTGTGTGCGCGAAAACATCTTGAGCATGACTATTATACAATTTTGATAAGAAATATGCGTTCTCTAAAAAAACATCCTTCTAATTGTACGGAGGTCATGCAGTGGAAACAGTTGCAGCTGGCTAAGGGAGTAACAGACCCTCAAAGTACAGCAAAGTTAATGAGTATCCCTGGTTTTGTTCATTGCCATGACACTTCATGGAATCTGGTGTGTGAGCGCTGCCCTTGTCAGATTAAAAGGTGATCGATCTGTCTGTCATCATGTGTTTATTTTTGTGCACTTGACTATTTCAGGTTGCTTCAAGACTGCACATTGAAGCTCTACAGCTGCATTTGACCAGGAAGCCTCCTTGGAAACTTCGTGTCTCGAGGTAGTCAAGACGTGTCCAAGAATTCGGAATAGCCACGCTTAAGGTCTGGCCGTGAGTGGTCTCGAATCAGTGCAACCTGCTGTCCTTTTCGCCAGAATGCCACCTGGCCCTGACATGGTCAGGGAACACGACACTGCCAAGCTCATGCACGCAAGCTGTGTCACCTATTGGGGTCCTGTATCTCAGATGACTACATGAGAATCCTGTACTACATGAGAACTACACATGTTGCATGTTTTGCGCTGTATGCCACATAAAATATGTAATGGATGTCGCAAAGAAGTGCTTGATGGCTGGCCATTGATTCCTATTCATAAAAACTGACTGCTGGCTATGCTAATGTTTATGCCAGGTCTAGTATATTGCCGCATTTGACAGTAATGAACGATGTTAGCGAAACTATTGCTTTTCATATCTCACTCATTCTGACAGTAATGTGTCTCGCTGTATTTCTGGACGGTGTTTCTGTATTTCAGTTCTGTACAGAACTCTCCATACCACCGCTAAATATATATATTTATATATATCATACCTTATATATATATAAGGTACTTGACACACGACGTACGTTTTAGCATTAGCGTAGTGCTAAAACGTACGTCGTGTGTCAAATGCCTTCCTACAGTATCAGGACCTTCGTGATCTTTCTGTAGCTCTTATATTTAAGGGTCATTCCATGCCAAGTGTCCCAGACATGGCGCTCGCACATCGCAGCTTTTGCTGATAAAATTTGTGCCATTTTCCTGTGCCACATGGAGTATTGTGGCAAAACATTCTTGCTCGAAAAAATTTTTGACGGTCCTGGCACCCCCTCGAATTTCGCTTCTATTTAATAAACTGTACCTAATAGAAAAATGTGTATAAAATCTACTTTTGTCTGTTGAGCTTCTAAACTGCGCTTGCGCTATCGCAGAGGTTCTGTTTAGTTGTCCCATTCATTATTTCCGAATTTTTATGTTTCACTACCAGCTACGTAGCTTCAAAAACTACAAAAATCTTCAAAGTTCGTGAATTTTTCTTGAGCTATCTGGAACTCACCCTAACCAATATTAATAATAGACTGATTTCCAGGAAAGTGTATTTTAGTACAGAAATGTTTAGGGGTGAAATAGACTTCAGATCTTTCCGAAAAAAAATTGTGAAATTAGAGAAAATGTACGATTTGTTGCATGTTTGACCATATTTTTCATACTGATGCGGTCAAAGTAAAAATCCTCGTCATGCGGCGTTTGGTAAAAGACTTCATCGTTAAGTAATGAAAAAAAGTCTTATCAAATCATTTTTTTCTTTTAAGGAAGAAAATAATTTTTGAATTTGGCCCTCCGAACGCGCAGTGCATTTCATTTTGTTGCCACTTCGCCGCAAAGCACGTGGTAGCCCTTGCAGCTGACACTCGTCACAGGCAACGGCCAGATGCGAGATGTATGTCAGTGGCTCGTGAGTGGTCGAAAGTCTTGTCACGTTGATGTCAGGGCGACGAGTAATTAATTCGCGTTACAATGTGAGCTTGCTTGGCGGGCCCAATGGGAAGTATGGACGCCCGAGAGCAGCCTATGGCGTCGTTGGCACATTGTGCTAGAGGCCGTCTGTACAACATGTATACCCTGAGAAAGAAGTGTGTACAGTGTGCAATATTTCTTTCAGTATGTGTATGCTAGTTGTGCAGACGTCCCTCTAGGACATTGTGCCAACGACTCCACATGCTGCTCTCGGGCGTCCATATTTCCCATTGGGCCCGCCTAGCAAATGCTCATTGTAACGCAAATTCATTACTCGTCGCCCTGACAGCGCGACAAGACTTTCGACCACTCACGAGCCGCTGACATACATCTCGCATCTGGCCGCTGCCTGTGACGAGTGTCAGCTGTAAGGGCGACCACGTGCTTTGCGGCGAAGTGGCAGCAAAATGAAATGCACTGCGCGATCGGAGGGCCAAATTCAAAAATTATTTTCTTCCTTAAAACAAAAAAAATGATTTGATTAGACTTTCTTCGTTACTTAACGATGAAGTCTTCTATCAAACGCCACATGACGAGGATTTTTACTTTGACCGCATCAGTATGAAAAATACGGTCAAACATGTGACAAATCGTAGATTTTCTCAAATATCACAATTTTTTCGGAAAGATTTGAAGTCTATTTTACCCCTAAACATTTCTGTACTAAAATACACTTTCCTGGAAATCAGGCTATGATTAATATTGATTAGGGTGAGTTGCAAATAGCTCAAGAAAAATTCACGAACATTGAAGATTTTTGTAGTTTTTGAAGCTACGTAGCTGGTAGTGAAACACAAAAAAAAATCGGAAATAATGAATGGGACAACTAAACAGAACCTCTGTGATAGCGCAAGCGCGGTTTCGTAGCTCGACACACAAAAATAGATGTTATACACATTTTTCTATTAGGTACAGTTTAATAAATAGAAGCGAATTTCGAGGGGGTGCCATGATTGTCAAAATTTTTTTCGACCAAAAGTGTTTTGCCACAATACTCCATGTGGCACAGGAAAAAGGCACAAATTTTATCAGCAAAATCTGTGATGTGCGAGCGCCACGTCTGGGACACTTGGCATGGAATGACACACACACACACACACACACACACACACACACACACACACACACACACACACACACACACACACATATATATATTGAGAGAGCGCAGGCATCGGCAAGTTGGTAATTCATGTTTGACTTTTTGAGCGCGCAAAAGAACAGGGACGAAAAACGACGCAGACACAGCGCTGACTTCCAACATATGCTTTATTTTCTGCAGTGGTACATATATATATAGACAACAAAAAGCAACGCACGCAGGCGCATTGTACAGGAAGGCTTCATGTAAAACCACAAATAAGTATGCATGATAAGCAATCAAACAACCTGATACCGGATTTTTTTCTTCTTTAAGAGATCAAGCGGTCATTCCTGACTACCACTATCGTCTAGTCACCCTGTGGGCCTTGCTTAGAAAGTCTAGTTCTTTTTGGATAGGTCAATTGAAGGTGCACTAATGCACATGTCTCCCAAACTTGCAATCTTCGCCGCTTCAATTATCTCACGTGTTGTTTGTGCCTGGCTCCTTCCTGTCGCAGTGCACTGTGAATACATGTGATCGCACCCACACTTCCTGCAGTGGAAAGCCACATGTCCCACACCTCCAATTCGCACGTTATTTGCGTGCTCACGCAGCCTGTCATTGGCACACCGTCCCGTCTGCCCTATGTATTTCTTGCCACAGGACAGCAGTAACTCATAAACGATGTTGTTCTCACATTTAACAAAGCTTTCTTTGTGCTTTTTTTGGCACCTGGGTTTTTCAGAACCACTGTAGGAGGCCTTGCACAGATTATAAAGCTTGTTTGGTGCTGAAAGGACGACTCTTACATTGGCGTTGTTTCCTATCTTTTTCAGCCTATGTGAGACATCGTGAAGGTACGGTATGACGGCGCATTTCCGCTTGACAGGCTCCGTTTCTGGTGAAGCCTGCTCCTCACCCTTGCGAGCATGTTTGACAGTCTTGAGAAGACCCTCCGCCACAGATGTGACGACATACTGAGGAAACCCCGCCTTTTTCAGGCAGTCAGCTTGCGCCTGGAAACTACACGAACACTTGTGAGGACATGAGCGGCGAAGCGCATTCATTAGGGTTAATTTTGCAATACCCCTTTTAACTAGCTTGGAGTGGCCCGAAGAAAACGGCAGAAGCGGCTTATTGGCCCTAGGCTCGTACGACCAGCAGACCTGGTCTCGCTCGAAGAACATTCGTAAGTCAAGAAAACGCAAGGCGTTGTTTTGCGGCATTTCATGCGTGACTGCGAGCGGTTGCAGGAAACGCGTGAACAGATCAAGTACGTTTGAAGAATCATTGCCAAATTCGCCTGGACTTGATTCTAGAAAGACAACGTAGTCGTCTACATATCTAAACACCTTCTTTACATTTGTGCCTGTTAGCTCTGTTTCTAGTTTCTAGTAACAGGCACAAATGTAAAGAAGGTGTTTAGATATGTAGACGACTACGTTGTCTTTCTAGAATCAAGTCCAGGCGAATTTGGCAATGATTCTTCAAACGTACTTGATCTGTTCACGCGTTTCCTGCAACCGCTCGCAGTCACGCATGAAATGCCGCAAAACAACGCCTTGCGTTTTCTTGACTTACGAATGTTCTTCGAGCGAGACCAGGTCTGCTGGTCGTACGAGCCTAGGGCCAATAAGCCGCTTCTGCCGTTTTCTTCGGGCCACTCCAAGCTAGTTAAAAGGGGTATTGCAAAATTAACCCTAATGAATGCGCTTCGCCGCTCATGTCCTCACAAGTGTTCGTGTAGTTTCCAGGCGCAAGCTGACTGCCTGAAAAAGGCGGGGTTTCCTCAGTATGTCGTCACATCTGTGGCGGAGGGTCTTCTCAAGACTGTCAAACATGCTCGCGAGGGTGAGGAGCAGGCTTCACCAGAAACGGAGCCTGTCAAGCGGAAATGCGCCGTCATACCGTACCTTCACGATGTCTCACATAAGCTGAAAAAGATAGGAAACAACGCCAACGTAAGAGTCGTCCTTTCAGCACCAAACAAGCTTTATAATCTGTGCAAGGCCTCCTACAGTGGTTCTGAAAAACCCAGGTGCCAAAAAAAGCACAAAGAAAGCTTTGTTAAATGTGAGAACAACATCGTTTATGAGTTACTGCTGTCCTGTGGCAAGAAATACATAGGGCAGACGGGACGGTGTGCCAATGACAGGCTGCTTGAGCACGCAAATAACGTGCGAACTGGAGGTGTGGGACATGTGGCTTTCCACTGCAGGAAGTGTGGGTGCGATCACATGTATTCGCAGTGCACTGCGACAGGAAGGAGCCAGGCACAAACAACACGCGAGATAATTGAAGCGGCGAAGATTGCAAGTTGGGAGACATGTGCATTAGTGCACCTTCAATTGACCTATCCAAAAAGAACTAGACTTTCTAAGCAAGGCCCACAGGGTGACTAGACGATAGTGGTAGTCAGGAATGACCGCTTGATCTCTTAAAGAAGAAAAAAATCCAGTATCAGGTTGTTTGATTGCTTATCATGCATACTTATTTGTGGTTTTACATGAAGCCTTCCTGTACAATGCACCTGCGTGCGTTGCTTTTTGTTGTCTATATATATATATATGTACCACTGTAGAAAATAAAGCATATGTTGGAAGTCAGCGCTGTGTCCGCGTCGTTTTTCGTCCCTGTTCTTTTGCGCGCTCAAAAATGTCAAACACACACACACAGATATATATATATATATATATATATATATATATATATATATATATATATATATATATATATATATATATATATATATATATATGCTTAACAATTTGGTGACGTGGCTAAGGACTACGCATTATTCGCAGGATGTTGTGCCTATAGTTTAGGTGCTTACTGATAAAACAGTAGGTTGTCATTACAATGTGAACATGTATGAAATGGCATGAAGTGTTTAAAACCGATTCAAAGAATAATTTTACGAATCGCAGAAATTTCTGTTTGTTTATAGGATGAAGGCATGCAGACGTGAAAGAGAAGACACAGACAAACCAAACGCTAGCGTTTGAGCTGTCCGCATCTCTTCTGTTTCCGTGTTGCATGGCTTACTTTCTTCTAGAATCAACATTTTTTGTTGATTTACGCAAGCGGAAATTGTTCTGAGACTCATCTATATAAACTTCGAGTAGTATTTTATTTCCCCCAGAGGAATCGAATGCAGGACTGTAAAGTTGCTACAAAAACTTGTTGCGGCTGTCATGCATCCACCACAGTGTTCCTGTTTGAGTAAACCCGGTGGAAGTGCCTTGTTGAGTAACAAGAGGTAGCGGCACCAACTTTCGTCGATTGTCAGATAAAAACCCTAATGGTGTTCGCTCTGATTTGAAGTTCTTTTGAAATTCTTGATCAATCTCTATAAAACTTGTTTAGTTTACGTGTATTTGTACGCTGATTTTGAAAATGCAAATATTTTTCTACTATTATATGTCGTGTTAAGTATATCAAACATTTCATGTGCCATGTTAGGCCTGCACGAGTTACAAAGTAAGCATATCACAATAATATGAAATGGGAACTGTATGCAACATAACCAGAATGCATGTCCTAAACCCACTTAACAATAGTCATAGTATGCTGAACATTGACCAGTAAGTGTATGTCTAGCTGGTGATTCGCTCACGAGAGTTCAATATTACGTAACTTTTAACTCAAATGGGTTTAAAACGCGAGTTCGTATGTGGGCTAGTGGGTTCATGAACATTATGCCAGAACAGCGCAGTAAACTCCTTTGCCAGAACAGCGCAGTAAACTCCTTTAAAACTATTGCATACAGTTTTTATCCCCTAACTATAGCGATATGTCGATTTACTTTGTAACTCCAAGTTTGGAAAGGCTTGCTCATCAAGACACATGAAATTTTTATGTGTAAAAACTGCGTTTTCTTCCAGATAATTGCATATTTGAAATCGCCACATAAGTAAACCTAAACTCAGCAAGTTTCATCAATATCGACCAAGAAGAAAAACGCATTATTTGTTGCAGAGTGTCTCATTGAGTACCACGAAGTGGTCACACTGACTCTTGCCAGGGGAGTCATGTACACCACTGTCCTTAAGGACAACGGAGTCAAAGGAACGCTCCAGTGGGGGTCAGCGTTACCATGGCAAAGGGGTCACCCTGACTACCTAGAGGTACTAGCGGGAAATAAAAGGGAGTCGTTGGTCTGAAGAACGAAGGGAGTCGTTTGACACCCCAAATTGTGAAGAAGGGAGTCGTTGGTCTGAAGAACGAAGGGAGTCGTTTGACACCCCAAAAGGTCATCATATGTGTAGCAAGGCGATTACCACCCAAAGGTAGTCAGTACAGACACCCTTTTTTTTAAGAGTGTACCTATAGGAGTGTGCGAATAGCGATCGAATTTCTTAATCGAGAACAAGTATTCGAAAAAGAAAAAAAAACTACCTCCGAATACCTCCAAATGTCGAAGCAAATATCGAATATTTTATTTTTAGACGCAGCGTAACAAAGTTCGTGCGCAACCCTCTTCTATAAAAAAAAGGCACCTATTGGCATTACTTACATACGAGGCTCATTTACGGGCATGAACCCTTGAATTCTGTAAGGACCGAATAGCGAAGACTGTTCCATTCATATTCCACAGTTTTAGCGTTCGTACACCCCCACTAGCAACATATCGTTTATTCTATACTCTTGCGCTGGAAATAGAAAATGCTCGCGACATTAGCACCCGTTGTTATGGATATGCAGCGCACGCTGTACTTATAATACTAGTTAGTCACTCTCCACAGCACATGAAAAGGGTTCCTCCGAAATTAGTGGCTGACCTGAAATCATTTCTTTTGTCTTTCGTTAACATTTCCTTGCACTGGGAAATTCTGAGCATAAAATCGTCTCCCAACGCTGACACTCCAAATGCGCTGCGCTCGTCTCACCGCCGTTGATTATGTGCGGCTCAGTGGAAAATATGCCATGCATTAAAGCTGCCGCTCCGTCGTCATAAATACCCAGAAAAAACGGGCTCCCTGCACAGCACCGCACGAAATCATTTGAGTCTGCTTGCGGGCGCTACTCCCAGAATCGAAGGCCTCACGAGCCCACTTCCAGACAAGTCCGGTAAGTGCTCCCGGGCTGATGCAGGCCTTTCACTTCGGATCATTGGCTTTGCCTTACGTGGCATTCTAGAATTTGTCTGCGCCTCGAAGGAAGACACAGAAGGACACCTCAAAAGGGGAATCAATAAAGCGACTGCGAAGACGCTGCAGAAAGCGCCCGCTAACTAAATCACGGGGGAAGCACGAAGAGCGACCAATCTCATCAGGCTTAATCCCAGTTGCCAACATTCATTTCGCGGATCCCTCAGCGCAAATCCGAGCAGCCCCCTCGGCTGCAGACCACGGCTAGGCGAGACGCTCTCGTCTGGACTGAAAGAAGGGCGCCCATACCTTCGCCGCGCGAATGTTCGCTGGAAGATGCCAGAGGCTGTTTTCCTGCGAGCGCATTTTATGGCGCCGGTAATTTCACCTCCAGTTCCAGTGTGCGCAGACGCGGACAGCGCTAGTGAAAGCAACCAGTGTAACTTTTTTTTTCTTTTTTGCAGCTTATAACACCACTGAAACTCAATATATTTACGGGGTTCCTCGTCTGCTGGAGACAACGTATAGCGGTATTTAATTTCGGATGCGGTGATCACGTTCCGACTGGAGTGGAGCGTATTATACTGCAACTACATTGCACGCTAACGGACCCTGTACAGTTATTTCTCACAGTGCAGCGTCAAAGCGTTAAACACGATCGCTGTTCGAACAGAAAGATTGCCTGACATCTACCACTGATGCACGACGCAAACGCTGAACCGAACGAGTGGAGTTTAATGATATTGTGTCATTTCAATTGAGGCCTACCTTTTTCTCAAATCTACAGGAGGCTAAATTTTGCAACACGTTTCTCTTAGCTTCAGTCAGGCTTCGAAGTCCGGAGGGAAGCTGTCACTGGCGGATGCGTTCCCAATGTCCGCCTTTTCTTTTTCATAGAGTGGAAGTAACAACGCATTTACTTAAAGCTGGCTGTATTACTTCCTCTCCTCCTCGCGCATCTTGCTCTCGTCACGGCACCTTTCCTTATAACACTGGTCCGGCTCGTCCTAAAGCCTTGGCCTCTTCCACAAAGTAAGGGACCTCTCTTGTTTGTCGCGCGTGGGCGAGTTAAGAGCGGCAGTATGGTGGCATAGCGGCAGCGAAAAAAAATAGGCGCGAATCGAGCCGCTTCGCAACATGCTTTCTGATGCTTTTTCTGTGTCCCATACGATTCAACTTCCGCGTGTAGCAAGGCGCACGTTATGGACTTCCTTTCTACAGGGTCTGCAAAGGACGCGCACGACGAGGAGGAAACGTCACTAACAAGGGAAGAGAGAGAGGGGAGGGGAAGGGGGGTTACGGACATAGTTAAGCCCGGAGCAGATTTTATGGGGACACCGAAGGAATGAAGGAATGGCAGGGACACTGTGCAGTTTGCTACCCCACATGTGAGGAGGGAAACGAGGGTGTAAAAGAGAGAGAGAGTATTAATGCAGGTGATTCACAATTCACGTGCGCGCAGTGAAGTGTGGCTATATATAGCCGAGCACTTAAGTAAGTTGCCTTCAAGTACAGGAGAAGGGCTCGTATACGACTTCCTGGGATGGTGAGCTGTGAGACCAGGCTCCCAACGTGTTTTCTTCCGTAAAAGGCCGATCATCAAATCTGCCCAAGGCACACTGTAGATTATTGAAATATTTGTTCAAAGCGGGAACCGTGGTTTAAGAGGTGATCGATTATCTCTTCCCATCTGCGATTAGCGTGCACGGGTGAATCAGCCATTCATCCATTCTATGGGGAACGACATGTAGTATACTTCAATGCTTGCTCGGTCGTTCATGTATACACCGAGAATTAGGGCATCTCATTTTTCTCCCTGATACCTCTGTCTGCCCAATACCACAGTTTGAAGTTGCAAATGTTCGAAGCGGAACGTTTTGTTCTAGCTGTCTTCGCTGCCTAATGCACCAACGAGCTTGCAGATATACCACGTTTCTATTGTCCGCATGGCAAGCACCAGCATTGATGCATTGATGCTCAGAAGTACGTACTTGCTGTGGGAAAGCCATGAAAACGACGGAGCACGTTTTAACTGAATTTGAAGATATACACCGGGCATGGACGTAGTGCAACTTGCCTGCCTCCCCTTTACGAAAGGGGACGCTCATAGTATCCATCTATTCACCGAGCGTTCGCGCCTAGAGCGCCAACGGCGTCGAGCAGCGTGTGTGTGTTTTCTAGTGCAATGCAACAAGTTGGCTCCCTTGTCCCGGCGTTTAGTCGAAGCGTGCAGACTTCTCGTCGTCCTTGCCTAACCAAGACATGCAATAAAATTAAATCTCTGCAAACCAATGATCTCATCCTTTCCCAGAGCAAGCAAAACCGAGCTATCGCTCGACAAACTTGGTTTAACCGCGTTCAACCAAGGCAAATTTTTGTCGCCCGATTGTTACAGTCCAATTGATTATGTTTTCTTAGGTTTTTAAAAGGGTCTGAATATCTCACGCTCGCCTCTTAAGCTTTCCAGCCTTAACGCGCAGCCGTCAGTCATAAAGTGGATTACAGAATTTTTAACCAATCACCGGCCGCTCCTTTATGCTAAGTCTTACCGTTCAGTCCTCTCCCATCTTTGTTTACTTCCAAAAGATTGCACGAGTCAGAGGGGGGGGGGGGGGGGGGCTGAAACTGAAGATTGAAAGACAACCTGTTCCCTACGGTTAAAAGCATGAAAAAAAGAAGAAAAAAAATAGGAGGGAGCTCCACGTGACGATCTTGAAGCCTAGCCATAAAAAGTGAAACAGGAGCATGCTGGGAATTGTGACCAGAGCATGGAGCACGAGGGCGGAGCGGCGTCGGAAGAGGTTAGCTTGTGGACGCTAGGCGCTCTCTTTACTTTTCCTTTTCCTCTATGGTTAAAAGACATGCACGACATCGCGGATTGCCATCAGTACCCGTTCAACCATGTTGCATGAGTAGAACTGTTTTGTGCGTTCCAGTCCGCTTACGGGAAAGCGTCGTCATACTAGGCATGTATTTTGATTTTTTACAGCGAAGCTGTACATCTCTCGTTGAGCTGAAAATTTCGTGGCGTCAGCACAAAACTCCTATAGCGCGTATGTGCCAGAGAAATTGAGCAAATCCCACTACTCACCACAGGCGCTCGCGTGCTCCTCTGCTATCAGATGCGCGCGCTCGTTGCGTTTTCACCTCGGACGCTGAGGAAGGGCATTCGGAGAGGTCGACAGACGAGCCGACGAACGCAGTGTAGCGAAGGAAAAAAAAGAAACGAGCAAACGCGTGTAACTCCGCTAGCGTTCGCTGTAGACTCATGCACAATTGCAACGCCACAACTAAATCTCGACCTCTGGGTGGTTCAGGGACCCTTTAACAATTGAAGGCCAACGGCATATCTTTCTTTGCAATCAGGCATACAGCACAGAGCTCAGTATTCGTTTCAATAACGAAAACCACAGAATCAGCATCAAAACCGCATGATGGATGATTAGGCGCCTGTGAACAATGGGAACCACGCGTTCCCGGCAAAGAATAGGTTGCAGCTGCTTTGCACTTCACACGAGGGCTTCGAATGACGTCAAACGGCCCTTCCTTCTCCCCGCGTGTGTTTCCCGCTTTCATATATAAAAGGGAGACCCGTCTAGCAACTCAACCAGATCATTCTAAGACCGCCATGGGTAGACCACGGAAATTGAAGACACCAGAAGAACAGCGTGAATACAACGCTCCACGAAAGGGACAAATTCGTCTGGTTGAAAATGGTCGCAAAAGCAATCACGGTCTACCACAGCGGCCACAATTGCACCACTACCATTACTCTAAAGTAATAATAAAACATACCCCCCGGTCAGCATGTGTGGTGTTTGATACAGCTTCGCTGGACATTCACGTTCGCAGGGCGGGATAGTGGCCAATATTTTTGTCCCCCGCTATGAATGTGTGGCGACACACTGCGCACAAACCGGCGCAGACACCGCCTCGTCATTAGCCAGCTCGGCGTGACATGGCCGCATGCTGCACCACGCCGCCGATAAGGGATAGCGCCACCGCAGCGTCACCGGAGGCTTACGTCACCGACGGCGGTTATAAACCCGAGCTGCTAAGCTCGGAGGTTATCATTCCTTCGCTACCCGACAGAGCGCAGCGTCGGTATGCTCGCCCCGCTGCTGCTACTTCGTTAATAAACAGTTACGTTTTATGTTGGGATGCGTCCTCCCATCGACACGGCATCCCACATCTGGTGACCCGGAAACCGAACAAACCGCACCGCTATGGCCGACACGGAAGCCCTTGCCGCTCTTCGGCAGCAAGTGGAACAAATTCAACAGCAACTTCAGGAACAGCAGCAGCGCATGCAAAACGGACCGCACTCGCCCGGCGATTCCGCGCAGCCTCTTGTGAATTACGCCCCCCAAAGCTCCGTTCCAACGGTCGCTGTCAACGCAGATGCTGCTACCACTGCGGCCGCTACCGACCTGGACGTCTGGCGTGTCTCTGTCAAGCTTCCGCCATTTTGGGCGGACTCGCCCGAGGTATGGTTCGCCCAAGTCGAGGCCCAGTTCTCCCTGGCGCGCATCACAAAAGACCGGACCCGCTACGACTACGTCGTCGCCCACCTGGACGCCCGCTACGCCAACGAGGTCCGGGATATCCTCGCCAACCCACCAACGGCCAACCTGTACGAATACCTCAAGACCGAACTCATCCGCCGGCTGTCACTCTCGGAAGACCAGAAATTGCGACAACTTCAGTCCGCAGAACTTGCCGAGCGCAAACCTTCGCAGTTACTCCGCCACATGCGTGCTCTCGCGGGTAACATGGAAGTCCAGGAATCTTTCCTGCGATCACTCTGGCTCCAACGACTTCCACTGCACGTTCAGGCAATTCTGCGGGCTCAGCTGACGCTACCTCTCGACCAACTTGCCGAGGTCGCTGATAGCGTCATCGAGGTCTCCTTGCCGCAGTTGTCGCCCACCATCCAGGCTGTCGCCGCACCGCTGAACACCACCGAGCTTGCACGCCGTATAAACGACATCGACCGGCAGCTCACCTTCATTGAACAACGCCTGGGTGAAGGTCTTCCGATGCACCAGCGCCGCCACTCGCAAAGCCGCGACCGTAACACCACTTCGTCGCGGCAACCCGACAACAACGGCCGCCCGTGTTATTACCACCGACGCTTCGGGGACAGAGCCCGGCAACGTCGACCACCCTGTTCCGCTGGGCATGCGGAAAACGCCAACGGCAGCTCGTAGAGACGGCCGCAAGCTGCCAACCCAGAGGCCGTCGCATCTTCGTCACTGACCAAATCACGAAGCAGCGGTTCCTTGTCGACAGCGGTTCCGACATCTGCTGCTACCCGCGATCCCATCTTCAAGGTCCTCGTCCGCCTACGTCTTTCGAGCTCAGCGCGGCAAACCGCTCTACAATCAAGACGTACGGCTCGCTCCGCCTGCACATCCAGCTCAGAAACTTACGCCGTGACCTTCACTGGAACTTTGTCATCGCCGACGTCGCCGAGCCAATCATCGGCTCTGACTTTCTGGCCCACTACAACCTCCTTCCGGACTGCCGCAACGACCTCCTCATCGACGCGACGACGGGACATTCCACACCAGGCCAGCGAACGACCGCCCAACAGCCAAGCATCAGGGTACTCAGTGTTGACAACCATTCGCCGTACCACGCCATCCTCGCCGAATTTCCCGGATTGACGCGCCCCAGCGGACTGCCACGCAAAGTGCAACACACCACCGTGCACTACATCCGGACCACTTCAGGCCCCCCGGTTTTCTGCCGCGCCCGTCGCCTCGCCCCGGACCGCATGCGCATAGCCAAAGCCGAGTTCGAGGCCATGCTCTGCGAAGGAATCGCCCGCCGCTCTGACGGTCCATGGGCCTCGCCACTTCACCTTGTTCCAAAGAAGACCGAAGGCTGGCGGCCCTGTGGGGACTACCGTGCCCTCAACGCACGCACCATCCCGGACAGGTACCCCGTCCACCACATACAGGACTTCGCCCATCGCATTCATGGCTGCCACGTGTTCTCCGTGCTAGACTTGGTGAAGGCCTACACACAGATACCCGTCAATCCGGATGACGTCCCGAAAACGGCAATCATCACTCCCTTTGGCTTGTTCGAGTTTCCCTTCATGAGCTTCGGCCTGAGGAACGCTGGACAAACCTTTCAGCGCTTCATCGACGAAGTCGTCCGCGGCCTCGACTTCTGCTTCGTTTACCTTGACGACATACTGGTATTTTCCCGCGACGCCGAAGAGCACTACACGCACCTTCGTCTGCTGTTCCAACGCCTCGATGACCACGGTCTACTCGTGAATACCCAAAAAAGTACGCTAGGCGCTTCCATCGTCCGTTTCCTCGGCCACGAAGTTTCATCTGAGGGAACTCGGCCCTTGCCCGAACGCATCTCTGACCTGCAAAGTTACCCTCAACCCACCACCGCTAAAGACCTTCGCCGTTTCCTTGGCATGCTGAACTTCTACAGGCGTTTCTTGCCACACGCAGCCGACTACCAGGCTCCCCTCCATGACGCTTTGACTGGGCTACGAGGAAACCAATCTGTTACGTGGACACCGACGTTAACGAAAACGTTCGAAGAATGCAAAGCCGCCCTCTGCACCGCCACGCTTCTCACCCATCCCGTGCCAGACGCTCCCTTGGGACTCTTCACGGACGCATCTGGTTTCGCTATCGGCGCCGCCCTCATGCAACGCGTGGACAACACCTGGCATCCCTTGGCGTTCTTCTCCAAGAAACTCGCAGCTCGGAAAACGGCCCCTTCAATCGCCAGTTCCGCTGACGAAACCACGACAACCGCCCCGACAACTTTGCCAGCCTACTACAGAGAACTTCTGGCGATATACGAAGCAGTGCAACATTTTCGCCATATTCTCGAAGCACAGAATTGCACCATCTATACCGACCACAAGCCTCTTACCTACGCCTTCTCTCAACGTCGCGACAAACTCCCGCCTGTACAGCAGAATCAACTCTCGTTCATCGCACAGTTCACCACCGACATCCAACATGTCAGCGGGAAAGACAACGTGGTCGCCGAAGCGCTTTCACGTGTATCAGCCATCAGCTCTGTGCAGATAACAGCGGACGTCCTCGCCGAGGCCCAGACTACAGACCCCGAACTGCAGGAACTTCTCAAGGGCACGTCCTCACTACAGCTGCAACAAGTCCCCATTCCAGGGTCGACAACCACAATCTGTTGCGACACGTCGACAGGACGAAGCAGGCCCTTTGTGCCCCTGGCCAATCGCCGTGGTCTTTTCAACCAGCTCCACAACCTCAGCCATCCCGGCATACGCGCCTCTACACGCCTCGTGGCTGACCGCTATGTCTGGCCCTCCATGCAGCGGGATTGTCGTACCTGGGCGCGCTCCTGCATTCAATGCCAACGCGCTAAGGTCACCAGGCACGTCACGTCACCGCTCGGAACATTCCCTCAGCCCTCTGGTCGGTTTGAGCACGTCCACCTCGACATCATAGGACCCTTCCCCCTGGCTGGACCCTACCGCTACTGCCTCACCGCCATCGACCGGTACACTCGATGGCCCGAGGCATGGCCCCTCGAGGGAATCACCGCGGAAGACGTCGCCTCAGCCTTCTTCCCCGGCTGGATTGCTCGTTTCGGCGCCCCCCGCCGCGTAACCACCGACCAAGGACGGCAGTTCGAGTCGCATCTTTTCAGGTTGCTCGGGCTGACCATCGGTTTTGAACGCTTAAGGACCACCAGTTACCACCCCTGCGCCAACGGAATGATCGAGCGTTTCCACCGACAGTTCAAGGCAGCCATTATGTGCCACCCGGACTCAACATGGCTCGAGGCCATCCCAGCCGTCATCCTTGGTCTTCGCGCCACCTTCAAGCCGGACATCCACGCTACACCAGCAGAGCTCGTCTACGGGGAACCTCTCCGCCTCCCAGGTGAATTTCTCGCTGCACCGACATCCAGTACTACGACGTCAGATCCCACCGACTTCGTCGCCCGGCTCCGTCGCACCATCGCCGCCTTACGCCCGTCACCTGCAGCCCACCACAGCAAGCCTACACCGTTCGTGTTCAAGGAGCTAGCATCGTGCACGCACGCTTTCCTCCGCGACGACACCATCCGCAGGCCTTTCCAGCCACCCTACAGCGGACCCTACCTGGTCGTCCATCGCGACGACAAAAACTTCACTCTGCGCCTGAACGGGAACGACGTCCGCGTCTCAATTGACCGGCTCAAGCCCGCATACATCGCTGCGAACGAACCGGGCAGTGCCACACCATCCACAGGCATCTATCCACAGACGCCGACGTCACAGCCCGCTCCTTTCACAACACGCTCTGGACGTCTGGTACGCCTCCCAGATTTCTACAGACCCTGAGGGCTCTGCACTCCGCGGGGGGGTGATGTGGCGACACACTGCGCACAAACCGGCGCAGACACCGCCTCGTCATTAGCCAGCTCGGCGTGACATGGCCGCATGCTGCACCACGCCGCCGATAAGGGATAGCGCCACCGCAGCGTCACCGGAGGCTTACGTCACCGACGGCGGTTATAAACCCGAGCTGCTAAGCTCGGAGGTTATCATTCCTTCTCTACCCGACCGAGCGCAGCGTCGGTATGCTCGCCCCGCTGCTGCTACTTCGTTAATAAACAGTTACGTTTTATGTTGGGATGCGTCCTCCCATCGACACGGCATCCCACAAATGCATGAGCTGATGATGATGATGATTGCCTTTATGAATGGCTCACACCCACTGTGAGGGACTGGCCAAGAAAGGAATAATGTACGAGCTACTCGGTCGACTTCTTCGTCTTCTATAAGTGCGCACGTTCGTACACTTCCTCTGGAAAGCCGCAGCGAAGGCCAACAATGATCGCACGGCTCGTGCGTTCTTAAAGTCATACCTGTACTTTGAAACGAAACATGATAATATGCGTTTTCTTAATTTCTGCGTACATTTCTATTAGCAAATTATCGTGAAGATAAGTTATCAAGAATCGCCAATAGCGCGAAACTACGACTTGCATGCATGGCACATGGCCAGCCTCGTTGCAGGCGCACGTGAAAGAAAGTGAAGAGGATAAAGACACAGCAAGCAGCGTGCACACGGGGCCGTTGGAATCGACGAGCGCCATCGTGAATCGAGCGGGGCTCCATTCGGCTCACACCTCTAGCTGGAAAGCTCGTAAGCCCACCTTTAGTTTTCTTCCCTTTAGAATTCTTAGAGCCGCGTTTGAACGATGCGTAAGCCGAGCACGCATTTAAGCGCTCTGCACTGGGTGGCTTCGGGTATACCCGGATATTGATTATGCCACGTTCACGCGTACGAGATACAAAAAAAACATCACGCAAGAAAAGACGATTACATCGCATGTCATCACGCTTTTAAGGCGTCTCTGTCCTTAAAGCTTGCCCATATATGCAGCACACTTAGGGCATTAGGCGCCCTCAAATGCGAGCATCTTTCCATTATGCACCGAGAGCATGTACGAAGCAGCGATATATTGGCACGGTACATATACAGACGAGCAACAATAAAATATATCGCTTACCGCGGAATTCGGTACCCGTTCTGTTATCCCAAGATTCATTTTGTACAGTTTTTCTTTGTTTTCTGTCACGCATGGTACCGAATGCACCAAATAGATTTGTCATAAAATACCGAACTTACCATGTTACTTTGTTAAATATAACTGCAGACGTTCTAACGTTCAACTGCTTGCACACTCCCCATGCGTGAATGAATTTTCGCAGACATCCTCAACAATATATACCGAGCGGGGTATATTACCATCCTTTCACTCGCGCTTCAACATTAATTTAACTGTCAGTAACACGCAGAAAGCACGAATCAATAATTAACGTGTTCCTTGCCCCCATTTACGTGCTTTGAATTTTTCGCTGGGGGCGCAGAATCATTGTAACACGTTAAAAATGAGTTACCTCTCTCTTGCAGTTTGTCAAATCTCGAGTTTAACACAAAAGTGATCGAGTTTTCCAAAATGCTCGCTATTTATTTATTTATTTATTTATTCGTTTATTTATTTATTTATTTATTGCTGAGTTTGCATGTATAGATCCGAGTGAATTAACTCTCCAGCTCGTGCGACTTGCACGTCTTCTCTTTAAGACCTGTCCTCACCAGCCTATTCTCACGGTACATGTCAGCAATTTGGCCAGTAACGCGGGTACCTTTCATGAAGAGGTACAGCAAGTATCGTTGACCACACGGTCACGTGCTCTTCTTTACATCTATAGATTTAGGTGCTTACATTTAGGTGCACGTTAAAGAACCTCAGGTGGTCGAAAGTTCCGGAGCCCTCCACTACGGCGTCTCTCATAATTATATCTTGGTTTCGGGACGTTAAACCCCAACAATTATTATTATTATCTTTACATCCTCTCCTTTCATCGTCTCATCATTTAAGTCACATTCATGCTGAAGGAATACAACCAACAAAGACTGTACATCGTGCGTAATAAGCAGATAAAGCGATAGTGGCACATAGTAACTAGGATTTCTTTCATGCTGTGCCCTGATTACACTGACTAGTGTTTCTTCGACGCCTGTGCTGTAAGGTAAATTCCACAGTTCCGCACTTGCACATGCGCCGAAGGCCACAGTCTGCGCATTTCTATAGCTACGGAGCAAAAAGCGGTAATCGGTCTTTTGAAAGGAGCTCTCGAACGACCTAACTGAAGCGATAACGGTGCGCTAAAATACATTTTATGTGGCTTGTTAAATAAAGGTATCTACCACATACTAGCCGCCTTTTATCGATGACTAGAGGATCAACTGAAATTTTCTACCCCGCGGAAACGTATTCGCTGCGGAAACGGAGCGACCTAATCATACGGCGCGTGGTGCTCTGTCCTAGAAGCTTTGTTCCAATTCTTTCGCCATTGGCGACACGCAGAGAGACGCTTTAGCCACAAATTTCCCGATTGTTAAGCTCTAACGTGCGAACTTGCACATTAAACGCATGCAGGCCTAATTATAAAACCGTTAAATGCCTTTTTCTCCATTTCTCTTAAACATACAGTACATTCTCGATTAAATCGTCATAAATATGCCAGCCCTTATAGGCGTCATGTAGGGCGGCACCTGTGTTACTGATATCAGCGCTGATAACAGTTCAAGCTTTCCTTAATTAGTATTAAAGTGAGCGTAGGGCGCTCGGAGAGTGTGGACCCGCGTTCGCGAAAGGCCCTCACTAAAGAATTGTTCGAAAGAGAAAAGACCAACTAATCCGGATGCTAGACATACTCATAGCGAAGGCGCCCGGCTTACGGGAAATGGCATTTATACGAACGAGTAGTTGTGAGCATTGGCCGCTTGGTGACCGACTAACGAAAACCATACTATTCAACTTATTGCAGTTAAAGGACCGCTGGTTTCATACTCATGGCGGATCCACCAACACGAAAGGTGAGCTTTGATTTCAGCACCAGCGCGCAATAAACAGGAAAAACGGCCTTTCCGTGCTCTATTTCCCACTGCGTGCATTTTTCCCACCTTGCATTTTACCGGCTCTTCTCTACCAGCGGCGTGCAGAAGTCGAGCAGAAATCCTACGACATATGTGATCACCATTTTGCACCGCTCGTATCATAGGATGTCAGCATAAAAACTGATGTACAAAAAGATGGAGCGTTTTGGTAACGACGGAACACATTGCAGTTGGTAATGCATGAAACCAAGCAATGCGTACTCGAACGACTATAGTGAGGCTGTGTGTTATAATAAGCGTTTTATTTAGATCTTTTTTTTTTATTTAGCCGCGCCCCGACATCATTCACTCCGCGAGATGGATTACTTGGAAAGAACAAAATTGGAGGAAAAGAATCCTTGCAAAGTATACGACCCCTGTGTCAATTTCTCTACTCCACTAGGAAAATATCGTCTGCCATAAATCATCTTCTACTGCGAATGTGCTACCAGAGTAAATGCAACCAGAGTCGGCAGAATGCAACGATTCTATTCCAACGACATTCTTTCTCGCTGTTCGCAAAGGGTGCTAGCGCCCGCGTTATCACCGGTATCGGCCAGCCACGAACGGTAGATCAGAAGAAAGTAATACCCCTGACACACGGCCACTCTAAAGTCCTTTAGAAAAGGGGACATCTTCCGGAAAGGCGTTCGAGCGCAGTGACACACGACAAAGGAGTAACTCCCTTCCAGAAACGATCCTTTTCGGAAAGGCAGATCGCGCATCTACTTTTCGGCCAGGAAGGGAGTACTCTCGCACACAGTGTGCAGAATTTATGAATAAAAGAAAACATGTTGCAACACTAAGGTGCCTAGTGATTTTTTTCTTTGCGAGCGAAAATGCTTTAATTTTCAGCAGTAGAACGATTTGTCGAAAAGCGAACGTTTATACTTTATAGCTATACATACTCTCAAACGCCTGCACCACATCACTAGAAAACCGCCATGCCACCATTCTAGTGTTGGCAGTGACTGGCATTTGTTGTGTCGGCGAGATAAGAATGATGGAGTCCGCTGAATCGGCGCCGTCAACCAAAGCCGTGAAAAAACCACGGGTCCAGTGGACGGAAAAGGCGACCTGGGCGCTCATAAAGTCTTGGGAAGATAACTTGGACGCCCTGCGAGGACAAAAGCACAACGGTGTTGTGTACCAAAGGATCGCCGAGAGCCTCACCGATGCCGGTATTCCCCGTACACGTGCGCAAGTGCACACCAAGATTGACAACTTGACACAAACGTTGCTTGCACAAACAGCGCCATTTTTTTCTACAGCGTTTTTCTGAGGAACCACTTAAAGCAGTTGTCCGGTGCCGTGTGTCATCGGCACAACTCCTTTCTGCAAATGGTCCCTTTAGGCGACAAAAGGGGTTTACCTCAAAGTACTTTACTATTGCCCGTGTGTCAGGGGTATAATATAACCAGGCGAGATGAATCTCGCATTCCGTCGGCCAAGGTCCCACGTTCTGAAAGGCGTTCTTACGCTATAACTCTTCGCGTAACACCAAATGCTGTGGTCAATCTCATATTCGACATATTACCGAAGTCGGTCGACCAACGTAAAATAGCCCTCGCGAGAGAAAAGCCTCGTGAATTCGGTCCCAGATGTGTCTATAGCGTCCGTTTGTATATTTTTACGGATACGTTTATGACCAATATTGTAGGAGTGTACCCATCGTTGGCTAATGTTACATCACCTCACTAAATATTTTCGCTAATTGATTTTGTTTCTTTCCGTGAAGAAGCAATATTACACTCGGTTGACTAATATTTTAGACGTTACGCTTACTTTAAAACTGTTCGCAAAAAGAAGTACCAGCCAACGCATACTGAGTGACCAGCGTGTAAGATTAGCGAAGGCGTCAGGCCAATGGCAAGAGCACTTACGAACAATGTTGGCTGTGTTCCGATCCTGGCAGCGTCGTAGACAGTCTACGCTGACAGCTTATAAGACAACATCGTGCCCGAGTCATCCGAGTACTAGGACGCGCCTGCATGACGTGACGCCACCTCGCTCCGACAAGAGAGAGCTAAGAATATCCAATGAAATCGCCGTGCTTTTATTTTATTTCGTGTTCAAACCTCTGAAAACTTCAGCGTACTTCCCACAAAGTGAGTAACAAACATTGGTCACGTGTTCCTTCGAGCTGGAGACCTCCTCTGCGAGTTTTCAGTCTACTGTCCGAACGCCGTCTCGTTTGGACAGCAAAGCAGTCTGCATTGTATTTGCCTCCGATGTCCTCTTCGCCAAGCTGTCTGTTTTGCCGGCTACGCGAGAATTGGAATGGGACTTAAGATGGCTGCTGTCAGCTTAGCTGTCTACTAAGCCGTGTGCAGTGAGTATTGGAATACACCCATAGTTGTGGAGTTCGACCAGTTCACAAAGCTTTCACTTCGTAAAAGGTGTTTGCCAGTTGCTCCCTGCTTTCGTTAACAATTTGCTTAACAAAACGGTTAGCTGTGATTTGCTCTTAGGGACAGTTTATAGCGTGAGAGGTCTTTCTTTAACAGCGAAGCTGTACTAGCTCGGCGTAGTGTGTGTGTGACCGTGCCCGAAAACTATCATCGTCATGAACGGGTGTGTGCCACAGAATTTGGGCAATACCCACTGCTCACCGCTACGGCTTGGCCTGTAATAACCCTGAGAACGAGTACAGAGACAGATAGAGAAAGAAACAAACAAACAGAGAGACGGAAAGAAAGATATAAAGAACGGCAAAGGGAAAAATTCTTGCCGAAAAAAATTGCTCACGAGGCGGGATTCGAGCCCGCGTAACCTCGATCCGAAGGCGAGCGTCCCAACCACTCGGCTATCCAGGTACGCTAGCACAGCATGGCATAGCCTTTTATAGTATAGTGTAGCGAGGGGGCGGGAAAGGAAAGTGAGCGTGAGGAGGAGAGGTGTGATCGTGAGGAGGAGGCGAGAGAGTAAAGCGTAGCACAGAAAGAATGAGAAAGAGAGAAATAGAGAGAAAGAAATGCAGAACGAAAAAAAAGAGAGAGACAGGGAGAACATCAACGAAAGAGAGAGAGAAAAAAATATAAAAAGAAAGAGCAAGCAAGCATCGCGCCCTCTACCTACTAGATACCGCACCACGTGGCCAAGCCGCGCATGCGCAGTAGTTAAACCACGCCCACCGACGGAGGCATCGCGCGCAACCCCTGCTCTATAGTGCATAGCCTGGCTGCGTACTCCCGAGGAGGAAGCCGCGCATCTCCAAGCTCGACCCGTCGGTCGACGGGGAGTACGAGCGGCGACGGGCCCGCGCTTCGCTGTGCTAAGCTTTGCGCGACTTAACGCAAACTGCCCGCAATTTTTTTAATAAGGGCCGAAATATCCTCACCCATACAGCTTAGAGCCTATAGCTACAAGCCAGCTGAAACTAATAACGTTATTGTTATGGCACGTCGCATAAATTCCTTGGGTAATGAGAAGTTCAAGCCAAATTCTGGAGCCGGATTCAGAAAGCTTGGACCCATAGAAAGTTTTTGAGCTAGTTGGTAAGGGCCACGCGATCCATCATACAAACAACAAAGCTTGTTGTTCGTATTATTGCACTTTGCCATTGGCTAACCGTCTTCTACAATACGTTCAGCGTTGGCAGCGTATGAGCGTATTGTCAGTAGGGGCCCAGTTTTTTTTTAATTATCGCCTTCAGAAAAACAACCTCGTAGAAAATATTTAATTACTAAAAATGAACAAATATACGCTCATTCTTAAGAATGCAGTCAAATAATCACCATACGTTTCCTTCGTATACTGCTTCTTAAGTACTTGCCTAGCCTCGGAAGCTTTCTTTTTTTTTTTTTTCAACCGAAGTGGCGCCCTTTCTGCTTTGTAGATTCGACGTCGGTCAGTCTCGTTCAGCCATTGCAGCACGAGGCGACCAAGGCAACTGCCGAACGCTTCAAAAGCATTTGCTCCGGTAAATTTTGTCTTCGTTAAATCTCGTAATAGCACCTTATTCCGCCTAGTTTCCACGTTCGTGAACCTAGGACATGTTTTCTTTAGTGCACGCTCCAGATTAAAAGATTTTTAAAAATACCGTCAGTATTGCGGTTTATGCACGATGAAAGACAAAAAAAAAGGTTAGTAAATACATCGGTCTAAACGTCGCCCTTCTGGCTTCAATTAGTCAAGGCGTACACGGTTTCGTGCGATGCAATTATACTCCATCTCACCACTACCGTTCAGCACTACTAAAGCTACGGGGTGTAAGCAAGCCACACGCTTGCGCAGCAAAATATAGTTCCAGATGTAATTTCCCTACAATTCGCAGGGTTGAGGCATTTGCGCTTGTTTAGCACGTCTTATATCGCATCAATGCGTGATATGTTTATTCTTCGTCGCATTTACGTCGTATTTATTTAATTGTTGTATCAGTAACCGCTGGTAACTGTGGTTACAAATCAACATGGCAGCGCCCATGGAGACACGACCGCCCGCTTCGATCCGAAGTTGCACTTGTTACTTGCCCACAGCGCTGGCAGCAATAAATAAATGGTGAAATGAGCCATCGCTCTGCGCCATCTCATGACGAGGACAAAACAGCACGTACGTTATTGGCAAGATCAGACTTTTGTTTACCCACGCCTGCTAATTAAGCCTAATGTACCAAGAATTTGATAACGGTTCATCAAAAAAAGGGCAATATAGTCCTGAATACATAGTTGTCGAAGCGTCAGGACATAAATCTAAAGCAAATACAAGCGTCAGTTTGGAGCTTACGGACCACACAGCGCACGATGACGACGTGATAAATTCGAGGCGCACGGCACCAGCGTCGATGGGTGCAGCCATGTTCTCTCTTTTCTTTCTTTCTTTTTTTTTTTTTTTTTTTTGCCGTCTGCTCGCTTTACACGCCCAACGCGGGCGCTCAGACGCCATGGGGACGCTGAGCAGATGACGCGGCGCGGATGAATACATCGCAAGGAATTTTTACCCTTCCTATTGGCTAAAGGACCCTGTAGCCTCCACAGTGCTGAAGGGAACTTCTGAGATGAAGTATAGTAAGCACAGGAGTGGCGGTAAATGAAAATACTCTGTAGTACGGTCCCTTAAGACACGTTTTTCATTTGTCATCATTGCCTTATCACCCGTCGTACAGAGCAAGCGGCAATGACAGCGCCGCGACGGCGTCAGAACTACTAAGGATGTCAACGGAACGTGCAATGCACAATGTTAGAAAATACGGTTCCCTATTTCCTCTCTACTAACTTCCACCGCAAATTTGTCGTATAGCAATTACTAGCCTCATTTATCCTCTAATGTCTGCCAGCGTGCTGTTTTAGAACATTAGAGATAAAAATTAACGCTTCAATATCAAAGCAATCATCAAAAACGGTAATAGTAGTTGCGCGCATATCATCTAGGCCTAACGATGTACATACTCAAAATTAATTGTAGGTAATCTTATTTCAGACATTGAGAGTTGCGTAATTACTGAAACGTGCTATGTACGCATAGCTCTCAGATGTTCGAAAGGGTACTCAATGCAGCTAGTGACCGAAAAGTAAACTTGGATTGAGGGGGGGGGGTGCAATGGAAATAATGGCCTTCCACATCATACTTTGCTGACAGTAGTGCCGTAATCACTACAATAGATGCGGTTTGTAGACGACTCTTGGTTAAATACTAGGTGCAGTGTCCCTGGGACTGTCGGTGAAATGCACTGGTTAATGGCTGTCTGTAGATATATACTGCATTGTGTGTTAACTACCTCCCCGTCATTTGTACAGACCGACCGACCGACCGACCGCGTATCTAACACCTGCGTATAAGCGCACGAGTCACGTACTACAACGCCACTGCAAAGTAGTTTCCATTCAGAGTAATCGCAAGCGCTGAGTTAGCTGCTATCATGCATCGATATTCAATTCAGTTAAGTTTATTACCTTAAAGACTCCCCCCTTTTTTGGGGGGGAGGGAAGGGGGTGTGGGGGCCATTACATGAGTGGTGGGGTTTTATTTAGGTTAACAATAAGCAGTGAAGACTGTTTTAGTATTGAAGGTGATCAGTAACACGGTCTTGAAAGGCAGATGATGAGGCGATGGTAAAAAAGAACGAGGCAGAAAAAGTAGTAGTGAACGATGATTCGCGGGCAACCTGAAATGGAAGACTGGTGCTGTTATATGAGGTGGCTAACTGAGCGAAGAATGAAAAAAAAATATGATACAGGGCGAGACTTGCAGTGCGGCAACGCAAAGGAAGGGGTGACAGTCCATATATTACTTTCAAAGGTGAAATACTGATGTCCTGTGAATAAGATGAGTGAATGAATCTAGCGGCACGATTTTGTACTGCTTCTAATGCATTGACTAAATACGCTTGATGTGGGCTCCATATGACATATGCATATACTAATTTCGGTCTAATTAGTGATCTTACGCAAGTAATCTTTCATTTGTGGCGTTTTTTTTTTCAAAAGAAGCCAAATGCAGAAACCGGAACTGTGCTAAATTTCACAGGGGCGTAAAGCGCGCCTAAGTATCTACTTCTAAAACAGTTGCAATCAAAAAGGGGCAATTCCTTATTGTAACGTGAACTCAAAAGGGCAGTTTCTAATCAAAAATGAGGCAAATGCTGCATCTGTTTCAATCAAACTGAGCCACATTCATTAAACCAGCGCTGCGTCAACAATCGTGACCAATATAACCAACATGGTCTCATCCCATCTGTTTCCTTTATGTCCTAGTTGCTTTGCTATCGTGTTTACATTCGACAATTAGTTTTTACAGGGCGAATTGGCACTTACTGAAGGACATGATGTTGTAGGGCAAAACTCGAATACAAAGAGTAAGAGGCCGACTTTCTTTTCCTGCAGTATCATCGCCTTCTTTCGCTCCAAGACGGTATATTTGAAATAAAAGATATACGAAATAAAGATATTGGACACCGATATATTACTTCAAGAGGTGATCCGAAACGGCACGGCATAAAACGAGCTCAGAAGAAGAAGAGCTGGAGCACTTTTCAAGGCCTTCAATAGATGCCAAGAACAAGAAAACGCTGCCGACAATCCAGAATAGTGCGCCTTTTGCCAAGAAGGACCACTTGCTCTTAGGTCTAGTGATCGCCATTACGCGCATGCGACGAAGGAAGGCACCGACGGAGGCACAAGGATATTGTTAATTTTGTCGCAAAATATTGCTATACTGTACATTTTAATCGTTTTAGACTTATTTTACGAGCTAAATCAAGCCCAAATGAAACGCTCCAATCTATAAGACCCAAATGCAAAGTTTACTCCCGAGTACCGACGATAGTGGGCTATACAGATTTTAGCTCCAATATAGATTTGAGGTATTCAGGGGACAGGAACCCACTGGCAAAAAATTGTTGGAGCAGGCCCGACCGCAAAAAAAGTGCGTTTTTCTCAGTTTCAGTTAAATGCATTTGGCTCTTTTAAGGAAAAAGCGCCACATTTGTGTGCGTGTGTGTGGGGGGGGTGGGGCGGAGATGACGCTTGAGAGAAAAAAACGAGTGTTTTATTGGATGCTGAAATTATATTAGCGATGATGGTACGCCACGATAAATAATAAGACAAGGTATAAGGTATTTATAAGATGGTACTGATTCAGTTGGGGTGTTAACGATAGAATACGATATGGGCTGTGGTGACGAGAAAAAGACATGAGTTTGCATTTAGAAGAATTAAGGGTCACTGCCCATGTGTTACACCAATTAAGCACGCTGTTAAGATTTGCTTGGAGATCTAGTTGATCATGCGGGTTACTGATAGTGTGATAACTGGCACAGTCTTCGGACCAACTCCGGGTATAATGGACCAACTCCGGGTATAGAGACACACTAAATCGTTCATCGTGACTGCCAGCAGCGGCGAAGTTAGTACTGGAACCAGGTCAAGACAGGGTGACAGTGTTCGAACTTATGTACACATGTAGAGTACTCACGGATTCAAAGAAGACACCAATTTTTTTAGTATCACGACTGATATGCATAATTTCTCGAGATAACCACGTCCTGTCGCGACGAATTTGGTCTCTAAAGATAATATTGGCTCTGATCTACACGTTCCAGTCGAAATTACGCCGATATGACCCGAACTGAAGAAGGTGGAAACGGAAGTATGTGCGTCGCTTAGCCCCAAATTGTCCTGTTTCACTCCGTGAGTACTGTATACTTGCAGGTGCGATTCACCCTTGCCAAGGAAATACTTCGGGTATGAACGAAAGGAAAAAGCGATATTGCAGGACGATGAGGACGTAGGATGCGTAGGCAACTAGGGTGCGAGCGCGTAAGGGCTTAGAGCTGTATTGAGTAGGACTGTGCGTTATAACGTTTCTGGGTCAAAGCCTTCGGAAAGCACAGGGAGTAAGGTTGCCAGTTTCATTCGTTCATTCGTTCTCATAAATGAATGAATGACTGAGGTTGCCAGTTTCAAAAAAAAAAAAACGAACAAGGCTGCAGCAGGGGTTAGTTTCCAGGTATTGCCGAAGAATACAGAAACAAAGACACTCACCGGGTGATGAGAGTACAATTTATTTCCCTGTCTCCAAATACTCCTCATGTGCAGACTCGGAAAAGTTAGAAAGGAAAAAGAAAACGAAAAAGAAATTCATAGCCGGTAGCCGAAGGGCAAAGAGGGCATATCAGCCACCAGTATACCTATATACGCCGTTCATACAATAACGAGAATAATGCAAGTGATATCGTTGCAGTCTTTAAAAACTCAGTTTCTTTTTGTGATAGTAAAATCGAAGAGATGCTAACGCAGCCTTCGGGGATATGCATATGGAATGCTTCAGCTATCTGAAGAAAAAATTATAGCGCAAAACAACACAAGGACAGACAAGGAACACGAGACTGGCGCTGTTCCTTGTCTGTCCTTGTTTTGTCTTGCGCTACAATTTTTTCTTCAAAAGTCATGAACCAACTAGCTCAAGAAAACATTTTGTCCAGCTATCTACGCAATGCGTAGACAAACTAGAGGGATCGATCAACAACGTACAGGCGTAATTATGTTCTCCAAGCCATTCGTTAATACACCTGCCCGTCTGGCCGATGTATTACCTCCTCTTGTAGGAAAGAGGGATGCGGCATACAACGCTTTCTGAGAACTCCACGAGCCTGTTCTTGTGCTTCACACTACAGCTGTTCGCTTTCCCTTCGTTTTCACTTTCGTTAACTTCTTTGCAAAGCCCTTTTAGCTTAAGCGGCGCTGAGAAAACAGCATTTGCCCTTAGTTCACAACATTTTCTTTTTAATTTTGCGGGAGAAATTATGAACATAAGGGATAATGACAGGTACATACACCCCTGCGTCCGGCATATTTTGAGCTTTTTTTTTCTCCGTACCAACAGTAATTGCGTCAATGGCCTTCTCAGCGACCCATCATATTGTCACGGGGTAGTGACATGAACGAAGGCAGCAGTCGGCTTGTCCAGGACTAAATTTTTCATTTCGGCGAACCTCTGGCCGGAAAAATGAAAAGGCAAGGTATGTACAGGCTGGTCCACTGTTAAAGGGAACACTTGCATTTCGGGTATGTCCGGATTTCGCTCTCCTGCAAAAGCATAGTGGCTTAGATCTGCATAACACTACTGGTGGTTGACAGTCCCGAACCCTTATGATAGGCTATAGTCGGATACAACTTTAGAAGGCAGCGGCATTTCCTCTTCAAAGGCGGATGAACACAAGCCTGCACCAATGGGCGCGTACTCGGAACTGACGTCATGAACGGGACGGCCGGTGGCTCGGCCTTCGGAGAACATCGGCGCGTGCACGAGCGGGACTATTTCTTTAGTCGCGGAGGCGATCGGCTGCCACGCTTCGATCGTCTGGGCGGGGCCTTTCCTGTCTTCTTAACTTGTATCCGACTATAGTAACGTACACGCACAATCTTTCCGCACCCACTAGGCGTTAGGGGGCCAACGAAATGAAAGTAGCTCATTCGAGTGCTCCCATTAACAGTGAACCGTACTGTACATGCACAAGCAATTTACGCTGTACACTGATAACCGCGAACAGGGCTTCGGCCGTCGGTAACCTGATCTGCGGTAAGGCGCGTCGGCATTTATACATGCAACATCGAACATCATTCCAGCCTTATAGCTGGTGGCCGCGTTAGTTCCAGAATAGACTCAGCTGTTCGCGTTTCCGCGCTCAAGCCTAACAGATGATCCTAAAATAATCTGGAACGTTCCCAGACATTCTGGCGCGGCCTGCGCAAGGCAGTAGTAACACGTGTAAGGGGGCGGTAACATAAAACATAGAAAGAAAGGAGCGCGTGCGTTAATATCAACTTATCGGGATACAAGGCAGTCTTTAACCTACTGCTCTGCCCTTCTAGGCTAACATGTACCATGTGCAAGCACGACTTCATAGCTTATTGCACGCAACACAAGGCAACACTTCTTCTTATCAATTCGGACTGACTCGAGTCAAATCTATTAAATTCTTTGTCCTCCCTTAGATTATACTTCCAGCACGTGTGGTGCCCATTCAAAACAATTTCTAAGTCTGAGAATTCAATCAGGTCGCCTCCAGGCTTTTCGAAAGTAATTCCAATCCCTCAAATTGGCTTTCAAACAAGGGTAAAGCGCTTTCCAGTGGGCTGTGCTCATCTCCCATAGGGGAGCAAAGGAGATGATCATAAACGCACCTAAAGCGGGCTCTAACGTGAATTCACGAAAAAGTGGCTCAATCGATCTATTCCCTTGAGTCACATATAAATCCGAAAGGGCAGGTACAATACACGACCCAGTGCAGATACCTTCTATCTGGCAAAATAAGGACCATATGTATCCTGTGTAAACGGCGTTCTACGTAAACAGGTACAGAAGGTAAAAAAGAAAAAAATTCCTCACTTTAGCCGCATTTTTTTTTTCACAAGTCTGGCTTCGCTTAAGCCTCCGATATTGAAAAACATGTCTTTGACGTCCACTGAGACACACAGAACAGGCTTGGACTTCAAAAGGAATGCGGTCGCCTCTTCAGAGTCTCGGATGCGAAAGGGAGCTTCCACCGTTAGTAATAAAAGGTGCCTTTGCAGGAATCTTGTCCTATGCTCTCTTCTGGTTGCACACTGCGCTGAACGTAAGTGCATACGGCCCTTTCAGGATAAAAAAAGCGCTGGCGCGTTTTTCTGATCGCACATAAGAGTATATAACTGAAGCATTCAATATGCATACTTGCGAAACTTATGTCAGCACCCATTTCATTGCGCTATCGCAAAAAAAGAAAAAAAAAAAACGAGTATCACAAAAGAGAAATCGAAGCCGCAACTATGCCACGTGTATAATTTTCGACATGTGTTGACGGCGGATATATAACACTGGTACCTGATACGCTCTCTTCGGCAGCCCGTTTTGAATTTCTCTCTCGTTTTTTTTTTTTTTTCCTCGTTTCTGCCCTTTTGGAGTTTGCTCGTGAGGCGTGTTTGGAGACACGGAAATCAGCTACTAGTATGCGCATCACCCTGTGAGTGTACGTTTCTGCACTATTCGTCAAAACCTGGGAGCGCAAGATAGTGATGAAGCCGAAGCCGCTGCGGTGGCTCCGTGGTTACGGTGCTCGGCTGCTGACCTAAAAGACGTACGCGCGTTCGCTCCCGGCACTGCGGTTGCATTTCGATGGAGGCGAAATGCTAGAGGCCCGTGTACCGTGCGATGTCACTGCACGGTGAAAAACAGGTGATAATATAGAAACTTGAGCGAGCTGGTACATCTTCATCATGCGTAAAGTGCAGCGCGCACGGGAAACGACGGACGAAAGAGAAGAAGCAAACAGGACTAGCGCTAGTCCTGTTTGCTTCTTCTCCTTCGTCCGTCGTTTCCCGTGCGCGCCTGCACTCTTAACATGATGATTAAACAGGTGGTCGAAATTATATAGGGCCTGTCATAGCCTCAGTCGCTTTGGGACGTCAAACCCCATGCGCCAACCAATCGGTGATGAAGTCAACAGTAAGAACGGTGGCGTAAGCCAGCGTATCCAGCTGTTCTTAAATGCGAACATTTTCTTTGCAAACCAAAGGCACTTTGACCATCTATTTATTTATTTATTTATTTATTTATTTATTTATTTATTATTTATTTCTATCATCATCTATCTATTCTTATCTATCTATTCTCTATCTATCTATCTATCTATCTATCTCTCTATCTAATCTATCTATTCTATCTTCTATCTATCTTATCCTATCTTATCTATCTAATCTATCTAATCTATCTCTAATCTATCTATCTATCTATCTATCTATCTATCTATCTATCTATCGATCTATCTATCTATCTATCTATCTATCTATCTATCTACTATCTATCTATCTACTATCTATCATCTATCTATCTATCTATCTATCTAATCTATCTATCTATCTATCTATCGATCTATCTATCTATCTATCGATCTATCTATCTATCTATCTATCTATCCTACGTCTGAGTGCTGTCGCGATCGCCTCCTTAACTTGGTATATACTAAAAGTAGGCATACGATGGTACTAGTGTATCACGCACATGACTGACAGGCCATGACATTAATAACGTGACGTGCCTGTCGTGTACGTGTGTCGGATACCCTCATACTACGGTCCATGGTGTAGGGGTATGCGTCGCAGGTGATTCATAGCCCATATCAACCCAGGACAGCAAAATACACGTTGAAGGCTTTATAAGACACTTTGCGAGGGTAAACAAGATAAAGATACCATTTGTTGTAGTTGGCGATTGTAATGTAGCACACAAATGCTTACATATGTACTCCTATGACTGAAGAAGCTATAGTCTAGCGTTTCTCGTCCCCGCAGGAATACGCCAACGAACGCTGTTTACACTTCGTTGCGATAAAAGTGGTGTCTGTGCTGTAACGTGAGTGCCGGGGTTACGTCAGACAATGAGCTACCCTTTAGACGCCAGTGTAGTCAACATGCCTGGTAAGCTCGCGAGATGCATAAAACCACTCAAATTACAGAAAGACGTCGATCCACCTCGTAAGGCTCAAAGGCGGCATAAGCAGCTCTTCGTTGACTGCTTCTCGTGAAATCGGTTCTCACAATGCGTGGAATCTACCGGAAATTAGTGGTTTGTTTGTTTGTTTGTTTGTTTGTTTGTTTGTTTGTTTGTTTGTTTGTTTGTTTGTTTGTTTTGTATTTCTCTTAAGCAGTGCAAACGCATCAAACGTCAGAATAAAGGCCCGGCAATTAAAGAGCCACAAGATAGGTACTTTTAATGTTAGAAGTTATGTATCGAGGAAAGTTTAAATAGTGAAGGGAGAGATAATAAGAACGAATATTTCTGTTCTGGACTTAGCGAGTTCAAATGCACAGGCACGGGACAGTTGAACTGTGACGATTTAGTAGAAACACACCCCGTTTCGTAGTAAGTTAAAATTGCGACCCACGAGAAACTAGTGTAAGAGATTTTTGTGCATACAGACCCTGAGGCGGGATTCAAAGTGTCTTTCGTGAGCGATTTTTGCGACTGCCTCCGCTAGTAACATGTTCGGCACTACGATCGGCTTTTTTCTTACGAAGAATTCTATCGCAAGAACCTTCTGTGAATACGGACCATCGATCCCGCTTTTTTTCGAAACCGGGCTTTGATCGCTTACTTGTCGTTTAACCATATAACTATTTCCTATAATTTTAATTGTAGTCTTTAAAGACGCACCATTGTTTCGGTCTTCGCAGAAAGCCGCCATCGAAGAGCTTGATGCACGGGACAACCCCGAACGACCTAGAAGAGGTCGGTCTCCACAGAAGGGAACCTTCGAGGAACCTGAGAAAAAGGACCATGTCGAAAGGCCCAAAGGAGGCCGGTCTCCACCGAAGGTCTCCTTCGAAGAAGCTGAGAAACGGGACCACTCCGAACGTCCCAGAAGACGCCGGTCTCCGCAGAAGCCCACCTTCGAGGAAACTGAGAAGCGGCGTCATTCCGAACGCCCTAGAGGAGGTCGATCTCTGCAAAAAGCCACCTTCGAGGAAGCTGAGAAACGGGACAATCCCGAACGACCCAAACGAGGCCGGTCTCCGCAAAAGGTCTCCTTCGAAGAACCTGAGAAGCGGTACCATTCAGAACGGCCCAAAGGAGGCCGGTCGGCACAGAAAGTCACCTTTGAGGAACCTGCTAAACGGGGCAATCGCGAACGGCCCAGAGGAGGCCGGTCTTTACAGAAGGTCACCTTCGAGACACACGAGAGAAGGAACCCTACAGAACGGCCCAAAGGAGGCCGCTCGCCACGCAAGGTCGCCTTAGACGAATCAGAGAAAAGGGGCCATACCGAACGACCCAAAGCAGGCCGGTCCCCACAAAAGGCAGCCTTCGAGGAGTCCGAGAAACGGGACCATTCTGAACGTCCCAGAAGAAGTCGGTCTTCGCAGAAAGCCACCTTCGAGGAAACTGAGAAACGGTGCCATTCCGAACGACGCAGGGGTGGCCGCGAAGGGGGAAACAGAGGTGGCCGAAGGCACGGATCTTACCATGGCCGCAGTGGATGCGTGGGCACCAGCCGGACAGGCATTCTCTACCCGCAGCTGCCGCGTCAGCAGGTTGAAAGCCGGCCCCGATTGCTGGTGACAGATACCTGGGTAACCTTTAATCGTAAATCATGCTCCCTCGGCTGGGCGCTTCACAGTGCCATGTAGATTCATAAGCAAATACAGAAAGACACTCCCTTTTGCGCATGCTAGCCCTCGCAACCCAGATAAAATAGGCGCGAAACGCTTGAATAGTTGTGGAACATTAATTAGGGCTAACTACAACTGGAGTTGCATCACTCGTTTAAGTCGACTAAATTGAACCAATAACCACCAAATTGAAGGGCGCACGGGACAAGTATTTGAGACAGCTGCACTGTCGACCTGCCTTCGTTTTGTCAAGTTTTGTGTTCACAAAGCACGCTAGTGTTGTTGCCAGAGAGATCCCGATCACGCTCCGAGGTAAAAGTCGCGCTCAAAGCGCTCTGAGCTGGAGCGCTGTGCTCCGTAAGAACCAGCCGAATGTGCTCAGAGCACTCGATTTTGACCAGCCGAATGTGACTGGCGTAGCCAGAGCGACCTAGAGCGCTCGAAAAGGACCAGCCGAACGTACCATTACTATCCTCATAGGTACTGAGTTATTCTTAGTCAATCCTATTCTTCTTTGTAATCCTCAAGCTTGCTAACGTATTATTTGCCATTTTGAATTGTGTTGACTAAATCTTGTTTGTGTAAATAATTACTATAATTAAACTAATTGGTTCCTAATTGCTACATAGACGGAACTGCTCTCAAGCATTTTTTTTTTTCGTGAGGCACCCTATGCGGTCACTATGCGTTGAAACATCACCGTGGAACGGTAAGTATATTTCAGAATCGACGTCTAGATTTTAGTCGTTGTGGAAATCAGTATCCATACGTTTTTCGAAATCCGACGTCAGATCCCCTTCAGAAATGACCCATATATGGGACATGGGAAAGGCGTCGTTCTTTCAAATGGTAACGTTAGGTGACATTTTGTTCAAGCTCTATACCCCCCCCCCCCCTCCCCGCTCCCACCATTTTCACTGTAACGGCCCTTGTGGGACTAAATTTCGTGCCTGCGGCCCGCTAGCATGAGGTGAGTTTGAGGGCCCTGCGCTAGACAATTGCAGCACGGTCAGCAGTAGTTCCCTGCAGTTCATTTCCCTTATTTTAATGAGCAAATAATCATATTGTTTATTATCATTATTATTATTATTATTATTATTATTATTACGGGTAAGCGTGGCGCATAACCATCCCGGTTATGTACTGCCAGCATCATCGGTTAACTTTCCCACGTTGCCTAATCTGTACTATTTCGGCATGCTTGCGTTATTACAAGAACATTACCTCACTGTCTCCACGTCAATATGCTCGCCAAAATCTCCATGTGTACATTGTCGTGTATGCACCGCGAATACCTACATAAAAGGCGACAAATAGTACGGTCTCGTTTGCGCCTTCGCGGTTTCTGGTGTGCTTGGTCATTACAAACGCTATTGTTTGTGCACGCAGAGGCGCCCACTTGACAACATGGTACGGTGCCCTTTCGACACATCGCACCTGATACCAGCCTCTGCACGCGCTGCCCACGTCCGTCACTGCCCACGCAAGAGGAACGGGGGTAAGCATGCGCACCGAGTGCGCGAAACAAAAATGTTGGCGCTATAAAGTGGCGGTGGTTGCTGTCCAGGTTCATAGTAAACAAATGCGATAAGTGTTCAGCTCTCTATATGTTCACAAAAGGGCGCTAAAGTAAAACACTAAACCACTGTTGAATTACATATATTGTTCTTTAATAGCTCTGTTGTCAATGATTTCGTCATTATAGCACATTATTAGAAAAGATTAATGTTAATGGCTCATTTTTAAATTTCGCTTCGAAATCTCGGCACTCGAATGCGTCATGAATTTGTCTATTTGCGTAATTTGGCCACATTAGATAAACAAGGGTTCCTGAAACGCTATTGATATTTTACCGATAATAAATTACGTAGGCGTACGCCGTCAAAATGTATGACGTGACAGTGAGCTGGTCCGGGAACCTCAGGGCGACGTCGCCACGTGCATTTTCGTTTAGCGTGTTTTCTGGCTTTTGCCATCAGTCTGCTTTCACAACGTCTTGCGGTGCTTTTTTGCATTGTGAAAGCGTAATTTATTATTGTATCAAATCGTATTTTCTCTTAGTGCCCCTAAGGATATTATTCACTTGAACTGAAACGCCTTGAAAATGCAAGAAGAGATAGGTTAGTTAATCGTTCAAATACAGACGGTGCGGCTAGAGTGTTTTTTTTTTCCATAAATGAGACAGAGGTAGAATGCTTTAGAGGTAGTCAAAGTCCTAATTGACGCAGTGTTCAGCGACTGAACATTGGTTTCTGTTGGGGAGATATTGGGACAGATAAGAAACGCAGGGAGGAGGAGGAGAGGGCAGTTGTCAGATTCGCGTGCGACAGCTGCCCTCTAGCCTAATTGCGGTGACTTTGCAAGATGACTACGCGCCTATCGCATCTGCCTCCGACTTGCCTGCGTGTGGACGGGGCCATGCATATCGCGTCCTGCTGCATCAGAAGTGCTTGAACATGCGCTGCTTCGACGCACCATGTTCGGTCAAGCCCGTTGATAGCATGTTCCGTGCACCGATACATATACTCACAGTCGCGAGCAAGAGTTTGGGGACCATGACATCATCAAAAAATAAACATTTCTTCTAACACAGCTCGACAACGTAGGATTGCTTCAATACATTGCATTGGTCGGACATGCGCATTGCATTGGTCGGACATAGGAGGGCTGGACCACTACATTTCAACCTACATACTCAGGCTGCAAGGAAATCAAGAATTATTTTCAGTACTCCACAAATCCAAAACTGTACGCTGCCTCGGTTGCGACGCCGTAGGTAGTGATGATTCCGGATAAACTTTGACGCCTTGAGGCCCTGTAACGGGCGATTTATATTCTATTTCTTTGGCGTGCGGCTGCCAAATTCAGTGGCCGAGTACACGTCCTGCTGCTATCTTTTCAGCAAGTGAGCACCTGTGGCTCTTGTTCTAAAGTCATGTGCCTCCGTAAAAAGAAATTTACTCCAATGTCTGTGGTCTGATTTTGTTCTCTCAATTTTGTTTGCGGAAAGCATTAAATACTTCGCTAAACTCATAATACTCCTGCTCCCGGGAGATGGGCCGTATAATATATTTCAAAGTACCACAAGCAGTGCAAAATCCGTTAGCTGGGTAACGTTCCTACATGGCTCGTTAATGACACGACATCCTTTTTCAGCCACAGCTCGGCGCTACCACAGGGCCGAGCTGCCAATGGAGGAGAACTGGGAACCAGGTGAGACATACGCAACCTTTTCAGGTTCTTTCAGTCTCTGCACTGGCCCTGCAGGCACTGTCTGAGCACGCACGAGGGTTTATTGATCACCTATCTGCTCGCAATGTGCCCCTACTACGTGACGCTATCGGGCACAAATAATGTTCACCTATGCCACCGTGGCCCTTAGTGGCGTAGGCTAACATTAACAGGGTTAAACCTTGCAGACATACATACGCATGAGAGTGGACGAGGGAGCAGCCGCCGCTGTATAGAGCACGACGCGAAGTGCACCGCGTGCGTAATGCGTAGGTTGTGGGTTCGGTTCTCCTTCGCGACAAGTTCTTTTTTCGTCTGGCAAAAAATAACTTCCCCCATGCTTTTCTTGGCTTCGTCTATCTGCGTACTGAAGAGACTTGACATTTTGCGCGCTTAGTAGAGGGTACCGTATACATACATGAAGTTACGATCAATATTTTTTCGCTCTTGTCGTCTCTAGCTTGAACCAAAAAAGAAAAAAAATAAATCATCTGGATCTCCGTGAAGACACACCACGACTCGAAGGGATAATGCAGTTTATTCTGCTTAGCATTCTCACGATTGTCGTGATAGCGAATACTTCCTTCACGGCACTGAATTTCTTGGTCGAGTATTAATGAAGACACACTTTCCCCTTAAATTGGGATTACCATACCACCCGCAAGAATAGATTTCATGTTCAGCAGAGCACACACGTGAAGCAAACTCATGTGCGACAACTCGCTCTGGAATGTGCGCAGAGATTGTTCCTGGAAAAGCTGGATACGTGCCGCCTGTAAATTTGGACTTCCCCGTCTTTCGTGAGGTGCAGAGCCTAACCCCAAAGCAGAGGAGAGACTACTACAGCGACCTGTTGAAGCAACACAAGCTTGCAGAAGAGTGAGTCTGTGTTCGTATAACCGTTCATGCTATACTGTTGATGTTTGGATAGTTTCTTACTCAAAGGCTCGAGACCGCTTTGGCTTCGCTCAAATTACGTAACGGTATTGGTGGCAAACTTAGGTGAACGTTCATTTATGCATTCAAGCAACGTAGAACTTTGAAAAAAGAGGAATTGGCGCATCCCACGCACAAGTAGGAATCCTGGTCTAAATTGTTCTAGGGGGCGGTCATTATCAGCACGAGAAATGAAAGTGAATATTTTGGTAATTAGGGAAGTTTTTCTAATTAACTATTGCAGGTAATTATTTTATGGCACATATACTAATTCACGAATTGTTGTCGGTGGCTTCTAGAGTCATATCCTCTTGGAACTAACTTTGACGATGACCCGTTTCGATATATGTCCCAAAAATTTCCTATCTAGCGCATTAGTGCTTTTTTTTTTACGTAACCGGAACATCATTGAAATATTACATTAGTTTTGACAGCGACTGTCAGAAAACTGTTGCTAGTTTCCAAATTTGTTTCAAGTGGATCTGCTTTGACAAATTGCTGGCTTCAGCTAGCGCATTGCAATATGCTGAAGTAGTTCGAAATTCGATCAGTTAAACTTTAGTCATCATGAAATGTTTCATTTTAATTTCCAGTCCAATTAGTCCAGGATGCTCACATATCAGGCAAGGCTACACATACCCGCTGGCCGAAGTTGTCTATTCGGGCACATGCCCAGTGAGCGCGCGTGCTTGCGTCCTAAAAATTATAAATATGTGGTTTTACGTGTCGAAATCACAATTTAATGACAAGGAACGCCGTAGTGAGGGACTCTAGATTCATTTTAGCCAGCTGGGGTTACCGCCACGGCCGGTATCTAAACCGGGCACTTTGCTCAGCAGCGCAAGTCCACGCCGCTGTGTTACTGCAGCGTGTGTGTGTGTGTGTGGGAGGGGGGGGGGGGGAGGGCATGAATAAACCGCTCTCCTTTTGAAGGATCACACAGGATGTGAATAAAGGGTTTTGGCCGAGCGTCGCTTTTACGGTCCGCTGCGCTCATATATCGCGCCCCGTTTAGGCGCCTGGCAAAGAGCTCCATTAATTTCAACATTTTGTCATAATCGTTTATCCCTAAGACACGAGCGACGCATGGACAGCTTGGCTGCATCAAGGTAAACGCATCGTCACGTCCTGTTCAATTCCTCACCAGCGGAGTCGGGGCGGCATTCTGATGCTAGCATGAGACTGAAGCTCCTTGTGCGAGCGCACTGCCGTTCATACATCAGCACTTGTTAAGGTGCATGCACAAGACGGGAAACTGAGGGGCAGAATTTTTGTCTGGCTCTGCCATGTGGAACCTCACTGATATTAAAGCCCAAGGAAAAAAACGCATATATTTGCATATGCAGTTTCAATTGCAGTGTAAAAATAAGCTAAAAGAGAATGACAGTGGTGCACGTGTGTCAGCAGAGCAGGTAGTAAACACCAGTATGGAGTGCGCTCTATTACCCAATTACTCCGTTCCTAGTATTTCAGATTGGAACACGTGTCTACTTCGTAAAATAAGAACGTTGTTCTAAAGGTTGGTCGCTTTAACGGCCCAACGCGACTCGGGCTATATGAGAGACGCCGTAATGGAGGTGTCCGGATAATTTAGACCACCTGGGGTTCTTGAAAGGGACCCTGCAACAATTTTCCAATTAATCATCAAATGACTTCATTGAAAGAGCCTATTTCCTCACGAATCGACTGCCGCAAAAAAATTTTAGAATCCATCAAGTACGAGCGGAGTTACAGGGATTTGTCACACGCTTTAAGCGCTTTCTCTCTCCTTTCGTACCAGCGAGCGCGCTGAAAGCTACGCAGGACGGGGGGGGGGGGGGGGGGGGGGGGGGGGGGGTGATGACAAGGGGGCAAGAAGATGCGTACGTTTGTCAGCGGGCGTCATGACTGAGCACTTTTTCTTCGAACACGCGGCTTACCTTTAGCGAGCGCGCGGGCACGTGGCGGCATCCGGCGGCGGCCGCGGTAACATATGCAGCTCACGATGCTCAAATCAGCCAATGGCCGTGGACTTTGGGTTAATGGCGCGGTCATTATCTGTCGAGGGAAGAGGGAACGACTTCTAGCTGACTTTGACAATTCATTGTGAATTCCAGGCCGCGTGCTGCGCTATAACGTTTGGCTCGCGTGTTCTCAGGAGCCTCGACTACGAATCGGCAGCGTTTTCTGACCATGCTGAAAAAAAGTGTTGCAGGGCCCCTTTAACGGGCACTGGCACTGCACAGTACACGGGCATCCATCGAAATGCGACCCGGCCGCGGCCGGCGGCGAAACCGCGTCTTTTCGGGTCAGCAGCCGAATACCACTGTGCCAACGCGGCGGCCTCTGTTGTACAGGTTTAGTACTGAATGACAAAAGCTCATACATAATTTGCTTTATTTCCAGAAACAATGCTGCCACGCACCGACATGGAGACTCGGAAGAAACCGAAGAGTCCACCATTTCAAATGTAAGCCACTTAGTGACATATCTAGTTTCGCGAAACCATGCCGATGTGCAACAAGAATGAAAGCTGGGCCCCGTGATGGTATAAATTCGTGCTCAAAGATGAGACAACGCAAAAAAAAAAAGCGGGGCGTAGCTTGCACTAGTGGCGCAAAGCTAAAGACAAAGCGGGGCTGATCGGCACCGAGCTGGTCCTGGCGTTTCGAGGTTACGCCAGTTTTGAATCGTCGATCTGCATGCGGCTGTTCCACGTCTCTGTAAAGCATATCAACGTGGCCCTCCGCAGCAGTTCGTCGTGGTTAACGTCCACGGCGTGGCTCTGCAGCAACCTCACGTTGAGCAAGGCCAACGTAAACTCGTGTCCTCCCATCCTGTCAAAGGCGCCTGGCAAGCTCGGCTAATCGTCTCGTCACGACTGGCGGAGCAGAGCGGTTGCGCGCAGTGTCGAGGCGGGTGGTCGGGACCAAGTGCAGGTGCGCCACAATGACGTTACGGCGCATGCGCAGTCGCGCGCAGCTGGCAGGAGCTCGCGGAGCCGTGTCTGGGCCACGGTGTAAGAATACAGTAAAACCTCGGTGATACGATCACGGCTCGTACGAATTTCGGGGTGATACGAATTTTTCTGTGGTCCTGGCCAAGGCCCATTAGCTTGCAATGTATTGGAGTACGGTTGTTGCGAAGCGATTAGCACTCCGCGGCGTTTGATACGAACGTACGCTAGCGCACAGGTACGAAGAGGTGCGGCCCGCGCTGTCGCGGAAGAGGATGCGGCAGTCACGCGCTGGCGCGGGCATGCGCGCTGCACGACCATCAACGGTGCTTCGCTGCCTCCGAGATAGTGCGCGCGAATATTGGAGGCCTTTAGGCGTCTTCGCGTTTGGGTTACAGATGACGTTGACGTCGCGCTTTTTTTTTCGACGCGTTGACGCGTGCTCCTGTGCTCGAGGCAGCAGCGTCTTTGTACTGTGTTAACATGTGCCTACCACGTCGAGTCCTATTAAAGGTGGACGAAGACCCCGAGAGACGAAGCGGACGGTCTTGGCGAAGGAGCTTGGCCTCCAGCTATCGTGTGCAAGCGCTTCTTAAGTCACTTTCGCCGCAGTACTTTGGTGTCATGCAAAAAAGCGTAGTAAGATTAGGAAGAGAGAGAGAGAGAGATACGAAAAGGAAAGGCGGGGAGGAAGGGGCTCCTAGCGGTCACGGGGCACAACACATCTGGTTCATTAATTACACAAGCGCGCATGCACCTTATATACGAGTACAAGTATGACCGTTGTCGTTTAAAAACTTTGCTTGCAATCATTCAGAGCTCTTCATCACGTCGCTGCGGCCCTGGAAAACACTGAATCAAAACGTATGCCAACTTTATTTTGTCGCATACTAATTTTCCATGTTTTCTGGTGATACGAATTTCAGATGATACGAATATTTTTTGTAACCCCGCGAGATTCGTATCACCGAGGTTTCACTGTATTCAGGTGTTGACACTGCGCGCGCCTAAGCGGCCAGAAAATGTTCGGTCGTCGGTCCGTTGAACGGTGCGCCATCTAGTGGCTTGAGGCGGAGTTGAGGCTCGCCGTGCCCTCTCCTGTTGCTCTCTCAATTTCGCCCCTCGACGCCGCTTGGCGGATGCACATTATCCAACAAAATGGCATAAAAAAATGCACGTTATCAGCAGCATGCGCGTTGCTATGGAAACGACTGCCCCGCTTTTCGTAGCGCCCTCCAAGACGGCGCCGATGAAACTGCAAATCATCTGATAAGAACCCGAACATTATCTGGACGCGCGTGGATTGCGGTTTCCCGTGCGTTGGGGGAAGAGTGTCATCACCCGAGTATATTCTTACACCGTGGTCTGGGCTCACGAAGCAGGCGCGAGGTACGCACAGCTGTGCCACCGGTTACTAGGCAACGCGCGGTGACGCTGCTGCGCGGAGTTTTTGTTCGCGACGGACGGACCAACGATCGACTTAAAGAGCTCCGCTGTTAAAATGGGGGCGTGGTAATGAAGTGCATTTTGGAAACAACCATCACGTCTAAATATTTTTTACCGAATTCGCCCTCATTTCGTGATCACGGCACCACCTAACCTCAGGCACCATGCCAGCATGTGAGATCGCGACGGAGGCTCAACACTGAACGTTCTTTGATGGAAAGTCAAGTTGATTATAAGCTCGTTCCGGACCCAAGCGCATTTTTCTTCGACTGCGAGACTGTTTTTTATAAACTAGTGTAGCTTTCCTCTCAGCTTCGCGCTACAAACAAGTGGATGTCGTTTTCTTCCCCTTTCACGAACTCTCTTCCACCTTGAAATTAATCGAGTCCGCCAGTATATAAGGCGTGCCTCATAATCATATCGTGTTTTTGGCACTAATAACACCACGAATTAGAATTGATTTGCCTTTCTCGTGTTCATACGACGTCTACCAGTCACTCAGTCGATTTTTCTTTTTTTTTTATTATGGAAGTGATTACAAGATCGTATACGTTAAACCCGTGTCAAGTCAGCTAATAAGGCATTGAACTTAGGTGGTTCAAGCAAACGAGTAGCCACCACTCAAGTTTACATAACTGAGCGAACAAATTTTTGTTAAACAAGCTCCTGTGCAAGCAACACGAACAAATATTTCACCTTCGAAAGCGAAATACATGCGGAAAAATAACGCTTACCTTGTCGCCTCTCTCCCCCCCTCCCTCTTTCTCATCAAGAAGTTGAGAGCCGTAATGCAAACGCAGCAGTGGTCAAGTGGCAGAGAATCCGCATACAATACGGCAGGTACTAGCTAGGTTCGATTCCCTCTGCTGCGGGGCGCCCACCATTTTTATTTTTCAATGGGAAGACAGGCATCTTGTACGTGCGCTCGTTGGTGTGGGTACTAATCTCTAAAACGTGGCCTCTCTCCGCTCTCTTCAGTCTTTCACTCTTTCTTCCTTCCTTCCTTTCTTCCTTCCGCTCCACCGCTGCGACATTTCGCCGTGCTCCCTTATGGGCTGCAAAAATGAGCGTCTTTCCTAACCTCAAGCCATTATCCGTTTTAATTCCCGTTTTAATGCCTGCTGCCTAAAAATTTCTGGGTCGCACAGCTGATGCGAAACAGAATTAAGGCGCTTACTTAGCACACCACGAGCATCAAGGGATTACCGAGAAGCGGTTTACACCTTATAGAAGCTATTATGATGTTGCGCTGCTGAGCTGGATGTCGCAAGTTCGGTCCCGGCCGCGGCACTTCTATGTGCGCCAAATGCAAGAACGTTCATGTTCTTAGATTTAGGTGCACGTTAAAAAATGTCAGCTGGTCAAAATTAATCCGGAGTCCCCCCGCTGCCTAATGTCTGATAATCTCACTTCGGCTTTGGCACATAAAACTTTTAATAAGGACATTACGATGCTGCATGAGGAAATATAGTGATGCAGGTGAACCGCAACGTGCCTACGGTTCCGCGCCAGTGGTGACGGTGCCATCATGACGAAATGCAGGGCATCGATACTTACGCCACATAACTCCGGTGACGCGCGCCAAAATAATCGTACGCTTCAGCCATCTGGGGTCAATCATTGAAAGATAATTACAAACGTCGTTCATTAAGCGTAGAACTGTGAAAAATGACTGCTTATCTAAAGCTGCCAATCAGAAACACTCGATTGGCGATGTGTTACCATATTTTATATTGAACACATTTTTAAATTAAGTTGCTGTTTTTAAAAAATTCAGGAGCCCTTGCCCTGTAGGGAAAATTGGGGCAAGCGAAGCTAGGCGTGTGCGCGCCTGACGTACTAACTTCTTTCTTTCTTTCTTTCTTTCTCTCTTTCTTTCTTTCTTTCTCTCTCTCTCTTTCTTTCTTTCTCTCTTTCTTTCTTTCTTTCTTTTTTTCTCTCTCTCTCTCTTTCTTTCTTTCTTTCTCTCTTTCTTTCTCTCTCTCTCTCTCTCTCTCTTTCTTTCTTTCTTTCTTTCTTTCTATCGCATTGCTCGCAATGCTCCCTCCCAAATGTTTCTTTCTTCCATGCCGGGAATTGCACCTCCATCCGCGTGTTTAGCAGCGCAACATTTCAGTTGCTGCAGGCAACTGCGACAGTCATGCGTTTATATCCAGGCAAGAATGAAGTGCGTGTGGCAACGCGAAATCACAGGTCACCTAGATAACCTTGATAAAACATCAGATTTCCTCATCGGGAGCGGCCGATCGCCAGCAAGCCCACGATCGAGAGAGCATCAATTATTGGAAAACGACGCAAATGAATTCGCATTTGACAAGCGCACCTTCGAAGGACTGTTTGTGTGCACCCGCGAACCATGTGGTGGCCTGGAACTCGTAGAAGCTTCGCTTTTAAAAAAAAGAAAAGAAAAAAAAGCAGCTTAGCCAGGATGATGTACTATACTATACACATGTGGCGTATTGAACGAAAGAAACGTATCGAGGTGCCCGCTTCTTTCCTTTTTTTTAAAGACATAACCATAAGAAGCCAACAGATAATGAATTAAGAAAACATACGGCGTGTTACAGATAGTTTTTAACTGAAGTGTGTTAACAAATGCTGCACTTAATTAAAAACCACAAATAGCACACCATATATACGCTGTCCTTGGATAACTGGACATGTAATGTGTGTGTTATCAAATATCAGCTATTTTTTAAATTATACTTGACATCTTCAAGACCCACCGTAACATACAGCTTAAAAGTTGAGTTTTCGGTTCCCTCTTCACGCAGCAGTCCTTCGAAGATCGCTCTGCATATTTTCTTAACCTTTCTTGCGCAAGAATGACGCGCACTTTTCACGACCTCCACCAGCTAATTTCGCTGAATACTCGGACCAGGCTTATGACCACTAAAAAAAAAAGGGGCGGTTCTTGAGTTACGAGCGAAGGTTTGTGGACCGTATTGCCTGCTAGAGGTTATTACCATCGCCGGTCCGCAAACCGCAAGTTGTGAAGTTGTGTGCGTCGTACTATATTTAGCAGCGGTTTGAGCGTGTGCGTGCGTGTTTTTTTGTAACTCTATGAGGCATCAACATTTCTCGAAATAAAAAGAAAACCCGATCCTTCGTTTCATACAAGGCGGTTGCTTTTGTAGAATTTTGCCATAATCGCTCGCTCTTGCAGCAGTGCCTACTGCAGCCATTCTTATACAAATACTCGGTCAGCCATCTTCATTGTTCATATTGATTCGAGGCTCGTGCAGAGTGGCAGTAAAAATAGCCATGTCGACCGCTTATTTGTGCAGATGTCGACAGCAAGCACGCCTACGGACTTAAGTCAAAGCAGCGCAGGTAAGCACCCTCTATATGCTCCAACGCAGCTTTCTCCTTGTTCGCGGCGTAGCCCTGAGAATTCCTAAACCAGACGCGTTTCTTAAAGGGACCCTGCAAAACATTTCCAGCATGGCCAGAAAACGCTGCCGATCGGTAGTCGAGGCTTCTGACAACACGCCAGCCAAACATTATAGCGCAGCAAATGGCCTGGAATTTACAATTAATTCTCAAATTCAGCTAGAAATCGCTCCCTCTTCTCTCTACAAATGATGCCATATACCCAAATCACGGCGCCATAAACCTCAAGTCCGCGGCCATTGGCTGATTTGAGCATCGTGAGCTGCATAGTAACCGTGGCCGCCGCGGTATGCCGCCACGTTCCCGCGCGCGCGCTCGCGATCACGCTGAAAGTAAGCCGCGCGTTCGAAGAAAAAATTAAAAGTGCTCAAGGTCAAGACGCCCGCTGACGAAGGGACGCATCTCCTTGCCCCCCTTGGCATCTCTCTCCCTGCGTAGCTTTCAGCGCGCTCGCTGGTACGAAAGGAGAGAAAGCGCTCAAAGCGTGCGGCAAATCCCTGTAACTCCACTCATACTTGACGGATTCTAAAACTTTTCCGGCAGTCACTTCGTGAGGCGATAAGCTCATTTAATGAAGCCATTGGACGATTATATGGAAAAGTGTTTCAGGGCCCTGTGAAAGGGACACATGTGACGCTGGATCAGCTTAGACTGATAAGGTATTCTTTGTGACACGTCTATTACTAGAAGAGAAACTTAAGGTCAATGTTTCATTTTCAACGCGAAAGCGTTGCTTGGTTAGGTTGGCGAAAACGCGCACTCGCCAGGCGTCCACAAAATCCGTGTCCATAAAGTACGTGACCTCTCACCGGAACTGATCGACGCCGGCGGACGCAGCAACTTGCAGCCACGTATTATGAAAGGGGGATCCCCGCAGCGGAAGAGCATGCAGACGGGGAAGTCCCGACTCGAAGGGAGCGCGCCATTGTCCGATGTATCAGTTGGCCGGGGTGTGTTCAGATAAGAACGTCGGCGCATGTCCGCGGACCCCCGTTTATTTCGCTGAAAAAAAAAAAATATTTTGCTGTTCCAGTCCACAGAGCCACGAAATCATTCCTAGTTGCGCGAAAAAAAATTTTGCCTTAGTCGAAAAAAAGTCGGAAGTCTCCACTCAGCAGAACTGCTTTTCGCGAATTGAACGAAAATGGGATTTTGACGAGGTCCTACAATGTAACTATTGTACCTGTGAGTCTCAATATTTTGCTTGGCATACTACAAGTAAGGTACCTTTACAAAATGTTGTCATCTAGCGGTTTTGTTGCCCGTACTTTATGAAAAAAAAATCGCAAATACGGCACATTTCTCAATGATGTTCTAGTTTCAGATTCTTTTGCTTCGCGTCTATGATACTCAGAATTTCCAAAATTTTCCAGAGTGTTTCCACACATTAGTTTAACAATTGTGTTAAATACGACTGCCGAGAATGCTGTCAAACTCAAACCAAAAGTGCATAAGTGAAGGCATGTCTAAAAATGCAATACCTTGAAATGGAATTGAAAAAAATAAAGGCATCTTCGATTTTCTTTAAACTCCTCGGAATTAAAGCCCAGTGCGTGCTGTAACGTAATCCGTAAAATTATGTTGCATTATTTTTGTGAGGTCGGAGTTACAAAGCCGCCAAAGTGTCCGAACTGACGTTCACGCGCAACCACTTAAATGAGCGAGCATGTAGCTATAGTTGCCATTGCCATGATTTTTTAGGTCTTAAGCATGTTCTCTCGTGTTCACAAAACATCATATTGACAGCAATAAGACGAACAGTTGCTTTATAGTGAAAATTTTTATGTATGCGGCTTACTGAGCTGTTTAATTTTATTGTCGTTTCGTTTTAATTTGTCGTTTCGTGAACACGAGAGTAGTACATATTTACAGCCTAGAAATAGCGGCGGTACAGGCTGTGCTTTTGTATCCCTATATAGCGCGCTGAAAACTAAAAAAAAAGATAATAAATAAGTAAAAGTAAACAGCTCAGTACACTTCAGAAATGTTGAAATCGCCACAGCGCATCAGCTTTCACGTCCGTCAGCCGTGTCGTCGACTGCCCGGCAGTCCTCTGCTGAGCAGTCTACGCGAGTGTTCATGCGCTTCTTGTACTCCCCTGCGATTTGTGGCTCAGCTACACAGCTCAAAGCGAGCATTCAGCGCTGTCTGAACAAGCTTAAGAGAAAGATTAGCTATAAGCGGAACTTTCGGAGTATAAAAGATTTGGATAACGCCTTGTTCGTGAGCTTTATGCCAGAAGAAACTCTCTCCGTCTTGGAAACAGTTTCAGCCTCTTCAGATTGTCGTAAAACGTACAGATGCGTCTGTGTCTGTCAAAAATTTTATTCCATATAAAAGGCTGCTGAGGAGCCAAACTTAGTCATTTGCTCAACAGAAATTTCTCTTCTGAAGATGGCGGTGAAGGGGAAAAGGTCATTTTTGGACGTCCTATACACCAGGCACTAGAAGGCGGAGATCGTGGGTGCCGTCTCCACAATACTTTCTGCGTGGACCCAGTCTTCCATGCCTCTCTCGCGTCCTGTGTGCATTAGCGCTGAATAAACTGTTGCACGCGAAATGCCGACTCGAGAGTGCATCTAGACGAACTTTTCCCGATAATTGCATTCGCCAGGAACAATACTACGACGCGTACAAACACGCATACGTAAAAATTTGCACTTTAAAGCAACTCTTCGTCTTTTTTTCTGTCAATTTGATGTTTTGTGAACACGAGAGAACAAACTTAAGACCTAAAAATCATGACAGTGGCAACTTATAGCTACATTAGCAGAACATACTTTTGGGCTAGTTGGTTATCCATGAATACTGAAAGAATAAGCGCTAAAATTGACGAACACGAAAAGGAGAACAGACAAAGGACTGGCGCCAGTCCTTTGTCTGATCTTCTTTTTGTGCTCGTCAATTTTAGCGCTTATTCTTTCAGTGTTTATAGCTACATGCTCGCTCATTTAAGTGGCTGCGCGTGAACGTCAATTTGGACACTTTGGTGGCTTTGTAAATCCAATCTCACAAAAATAATGCAACATATTTTTGCGCATTAAGTTAGAGCACGCACTGGGCTTTAATTCTGGCGAGTTTTAAAAAAAAAATGGACGATGGCTTTTTTTTTATTGCATTTCAAAGTATTGCATTTTTTAGAGACATGCCTTTACTTGTGCATTTTTTGTTTGCGTTTGACAGCATTCTCGGCAATCTTATTTAACACAATTTTTACGCTAATGTGTGGCAACACTCTGGAAATATTTTGAAATTCTGAGTATAGACGCGAAGCAAAAGGATCTGAAACTAGAGCATCATTGAGAAATGTACCGTATTTGCGATTTTTTTCCATAAAGTACGGGCAACAAAACTGCAAGATGACAACATTTTCTAAACATACGTTACTCGTAGTATGCCAAGAAAAATTGTGAGTCTCACAGCTACAACAGTTACTTTGTAGGACCTCGTCGAAGTCCCATTTTCGCGTAATTCGCAAAAAGCGGTTCTGCTGAGTGAGTGAGTGAGTGAGTGAGTGAGTGAGTGAGTGAGTGAGTGAGTGAGTGAGTGAGTGAGTGAGTGAGTGAGTGAGTGAGTGAGTGAGTGAGTGAGTGAGTGAGTGAGTGAGTGAGTGAGTGAGTGAGTGAGTGAGTGAGTGAGTGAGTGAGTGAGTGAGTGAGTGAGTGAGTGAGTGAGTGAGTGAGTGAGTGAGTGAGTGAGTGAGTGAGTGAGTGAGTGAGTGAGTGAGTGAGTGAGTGAGTGAGTGAGTGAGTGAGTGAGTGAGTGAGTGAGTGAGTGAGTGAGTGAGTGAGTGAGTGAGTGAGTGAGTGAGTGAGTGAGTGAGTGAGTGAGTGAGTGAGTGAGTGAGTGAGTGAGTGAGTGAGTGAGTGAGTGAGTGAGTGAGTGAGTGAGTGAGTGAGTGAGTGAGTGAGTGAGTGAGTGAGTGAGTGAGTGAGTGAGTGAGTGAGTGAGTGAGAAGAGAAATTAAGGGAACAGCGTGAACTGAAACGTGTATGCTCTGCACCCAAATCATCATACGAGAAGGGCTGGGAAATGCAGACATGGGGGACCTGCTCGGTAAATTAACGTTATGCAGTGGATATTGGTACATTGATGTGCTCGATAGCATCGTCAACGGAGCGGTTGTAAAGCTGCGGCACGTGGAGAAAGGCTTCCGCGGAGAAATAATCAGAATGTATCTCGAATTCCCACCGGGACCCGGGCACGTCGCACGCAGCAAGAGCAACGATGTAGACTCAACGAGCGGAACTATCTATAACACAAATGGCCTCTCGCATTGCCTCATTCTTTATATCACAGCTCGGAAGCATCGCTTTGTAGCCCCCCTTTCCCCTCTCCTCTTCTAACAACAGCCTAACCAAATGAAACGCTTTCGTGTTCTCATCTCATAAGAATATGCTTAAGGATCCTCTGCAACTTTTTATATTTTCGCGCCGTAACTTTAATTAGCACCTAAATGTCGATGTGACATAAATTTCAATGCCTTTTGCGTAGTTTGGCCACGTTGGCTTAATGAAATTTCTTGACACTTGCTATGTGAAGCCTCTACAGCTCCCTTAGAACACAATGTGATTCATTCTTCGTGCTAAAAATTATTTAGGACATAGCAGACGCCCTCAAAACTTGCGACGTCCTGGAAGTTGATGCGGCAACCAAAAGGCAGTGTAGCCACCTGTATTTTCGCTCTCTCGTTTATTAGGCGTCTTCTCATGGCAAGAGTGGTCATTTTGGTATTTTAATAGGGTAATTTATTAGAACGATAGAAATTTGTATTTGTTGTTGTTTTTCTCTTTTATGTCCATTTAAAGGGCCCCTCACCATGTATCAGCGTTGCAAACAAACGAGGCGCGTAGATCAGGCGGCAGCGACATGTTTGCGAAGTATGAAACGGCTCCATGGCCCGGAAACGGTCAAAATTTTAAGCAGATAGGGTTGCGCGTCCTTCTCCTGCGCTTTCTCGAGAAGGGCGCGCACTGCTTGGAGCGTCACTGACCATGGCACGTGACCTCGGTTCATCATCCAATGCGGAGCACGCTACGCTGACACTGTGAATGCGCCGCGAAGCAAAACAGAAAGCGAACCTTTTTTTTTTTTTTTAACTGAGCCTTGAGCTCGTCACGAGAGATAGAGAGCAACTTTATTGAGGTCCGTTACAGAGGGGAGAGTGTCCCCCGCGCCCACCCGGTTATTCCCACGTGGGGACCGACAGGTCTAGTCTGCCGGCCCTGTCGCGGGCGTATCGGACGGCCAGGATTTAGCATTTGCCGTCACGAGAACATGGCGCACCGTCTCGACTCCGCCTCTTGCGGACGCCAGCTGGGCTGACAGTGGCCATCTTCTCCTGGCGGCAGGGTAAGAGGACAGTCCAGTTTCTTCTAACTGATCTAATAGTGAACTTATTTGAAAAAGTTATTTCGCTGAAACGCTCCCAAGATACCACCCTACAACTTCCAGTGTTTACTTTGCAATGGAGCTTAGCGCGTTAAACCCCGGATTTTTTCTTACTGTGCACTGTTTGTTAAATCAACCATCGAGTGGATTCTACTAACGTTATTCTCATGTTCTGCTTTCTGCACTGATTCACGGACAGAGGATTTAGACTGCCAGATCGATGGGCCGCTACCTGTTACGCCTGGCCCGCCGGTGTCCGCAAACTTGAACACAGCGAACCTTGTGGCGTCCAACGTGCCGGAGTCTGCAAAAGAGCCGGTGCCCCACCTGCCCGCATCGGTGACCTTGCCGGCAGCGAAACAGCCGGAGCCCACGAACTCGCACGCACAGAACCAGCCGGAGCCCGAAAACTTGACATCGCCAGCAAATTCGCCGGGGCACAAAATGTCAGATCTCGCGAACTTGGCGCCACCAAACTTGCCGGAAATCGCAAATTTCCAAAAGCCGGTGAATAATCAGCAGCTTACGAAGCTACCCGAGCAAGCACAGCTGTCAGAGGCCGAGAAGCTGTCGGAACTCGATAACATGCAGACACCGGACAATACTCCACCCGGCAATCTGCTCTCGGAGCTTCCGGCGCCCGCGAAGGTGCCAGTGCCTGCGAAGTCTCAAGCGTCTGCGAACTTGCCAGTGGCGAACGAGCCAGAGCCCGCGCACAATTCGGCGCCCGCGAAACCGGTGGTGCCTGTTAAGGTTCAGCCACCTGTCAGCCTTGTGGCGACCGCAAATCTGACGAAACCCAGAAACGTGCCGACATCCAAAATGCCGGAACGTGCTAATCATCAGGTGCGCATGAGCCTGGCGGCGCCCGCAAGCATGCCGAAATCCGGGAACATGCCGGCAGCCAACATTAAGGCTCCCGCTAAACTCCAGGCGTGGATTAGCCTCGCGGCGCCCACAAACGTGTCGACACCTGAGATCACCTCAGCACCAGGTACTACGGCTCCCGCTAAGGTTCAAGCGCGCGTCAGCCTGGCGGCGCCCACAAAGAAGCCGAAACCTGGGAACATGACTCCAATCGTTAAAGCACCCGCTAAAATTCAGGCTCGCGTCAGCCTGGCGGCGCCCGCAAATCTACCGAAACCGGAAAACCTGCATGCAGCTAATATTAAATCGCGTTCTAAGCTTCAGACGCACATCATTTTGCCTGTGCCTAACCTGCAGAAGCCTGCCAACACGCCGGCACCCAGCATTTCGACGTCCCCAAGTGTTCCAGTCCTGAACATTAAAGAGACCCGGACACTCGGGGAACCCCGAGAGTTACTAACGCCGACTAAACTACTGAAGCCACCGGACACGCCAGCGCCGAACTTTTCATCACACTCTAAGGTTCAAACGCTTGAGAACACGCCCGCGAAGCTTCTGGTGCCCGCAAAGCCTTCGGCATCCGCGAACCTGCCAGCACAAAACCTTACAGAGCCCGGGAATCACCCGATACCCACAAAAATGCCGATACCCACCAACCTGTCGGCACCCAAACTTCCCGCGGTGACAAACATTCCAACCACCACGAACCTGTTGTTATCCGAAAAGCTTCCGGCGTCCGTGAACATGCAAGTGCAATTCATTCCAGAGAGCGAGAACTCTCCGGCGCTCGTGACCCTGCCGAAACCAGCACCCAACCTTCCGGTGACAAAGGACAGCACCAGTACCACGAACCTGCTGGCATCCGAAAAGCTTGAGACAACGAGCATGCAACCACTGAATATTTCAGAATCCGGAATCCTTCCAGTGACCGCGAACTCAATCGAGCCCGCGAACCTGTCCAAGCTCAGCACTGCGCCGAAGCCCGCCAACCTGCCGCCACACAACTTTCCGGCGTCCACGAAGTCTCCGTTTGCCACGGACCTACCGGCTTCCGAAAAGCTTCCAGCATCCATGGACACGCCAGTGCTGAACTTTCTAGAGTCCACAAACATTTCAGCATTAGCCAACCCTCCGAAGCACGAGAACTTTCCAGCACCTGCTGAACTTCTGGCGCACGTCAGCCTGGTGGCACCTGCGAGCAACATGTCATCACCCAGCTCTCCACCCTCCATAAATGCTTCGGTTTCCGTGAACCCGCCGACACCCATTCATCTGCCGCACGTGAACATTTTGGGGTCTACGAACATGCCGAGACACGCGAGCTTTCTGGCACCCAACTTTCCTATGACCACAAGCCACCCACCGAACCTGCACACGTCCGCGAGTGCAGCGGAGCCAATAAACCAGCCAGCAACGAGGGTGCAGGCGCCCGCCAAGCTCCCAGAGCCGTCGACGAATGACAACGTCGGGCAGCTAGCCCCACTGGCCCGTCCCCTTGACGCAGTCTGTTCGTGGGGGCAGCAGCAGTCACCAGATTTCGACACCTTCTATGACCCGTACACTAACGAGGTTGGTCCGGTGCTTCACAAATAAGCATCCTTCTCAGATACTAATTTAAAGAATACTTCGATAGGGCAATTTGTTGACTATAACAATGATGCGAAATGATTTATTTGGTGAAAGCAATTTTAGGTAAAGACTGTTGCTCCTCACGCGCACACACACAAACATGTGCTTGAATTCCCCTATACAACGAATCTAATTTGAATGCGCAAGCAAGGGTCCTGACTGTTGTCGGTAATGACGACTGAACAGCTTCACATGAAAAGGCATCTCCTCCACAAGCGTCATATGTAGTATGACTATGTGCATAAGCGTGCGCAGGGTTCCCCTTCAGGGGGGGGGGGGGGAGGGGGGGAAGGTTCGTCGCAGCGCCCCCCTCCTCCCAATTATATCAAATGTCTGGCGCTCACATTGCGCCCCTCCCCCCCCCCCCCTCGGGTCGCAGCGACCCGGTCAATGTGTGGGGCTGACTTTGCGTCCCCTCCTTCTTAGGTGAATAAAGGAGGCGGCCGCCCCCCCCCCTGCCCCGCTTGCGGCCTGAATGTCCAACGAGACGGAATGTACAACGCGACTGAATGTCCAATAGTGGACATTCAGTCTCGTTGGACATTCCGTCTCGGTTGGACATTCAGTCTCGTTGGACATTCCGTCTCGGTTGGACATTGAGTCTCGTTGGACACACAGTCTCGTTGGACATACAGTCTCGTTGGACATTCAGTCTCGGTTGGACATTCCGTCTCGTTGGACATTCCGTCCCGGTCACAAATTTCGCTTTTCCGTTTGGCAGTGTCTAGCGTTACGTCTACACGTAACGATAGGAGCCGTTGCAGTTACGTCTGGACGCCCCAGTGACACGGGCACACCACGGACGCTGGCACGGACGGGCGCGTGCCCCGAAGGGGTAGGCGCGCGGGCTAAACAGCGCGTGGCCGCGACAGCGGCCAGTAGCGCGTGACGGAGACCCTGCCAACCGGCCATTGAGCGTTAGCGAAATGGCCGCACTCGCGAAGCGAGGGCGAAGCCACGATTAGTTTCCCGCGCCCGAAGGGCGCAGAGGGCCTTCACTGAGCAACAGGAAAATAATGTACTCTATCTATCTTAACCCAATGAATGAGTTGTCTGAGAAATTTTAAGCTAGGGCGCGTTTATCCCATCTAAATTCGACATTCCGTCCCGTTGGACATTCAGTCTCGTTGGACATTCCGTCTCGGTTGGACGTTCCGTCTCGGTTGGACATTCCGTCTCGTTGGACATTCAGGCTCTGAATCCCCCCTCCTCCCCCGTGCGCAGGCCTATGACTATGTGTCCGTGTTGTGTCCATCGTAATGCGAACCACTTCACGTATGTGCGCCCGCATGCGGAGTTCACCATAATACAGGGGCGGAATTCACAAAGTTTTTCGCTTGTAAGTGATCTTTGTTAGCCAGCCGGCTTCACTAATGATATGGCCAGCATCAAGACTGGCTGCAATTTTCGACATTGGCTGAAACGAGCATTTCTAGCGCAAGACATTTTTGACGATACGGACCCGCTTTCTTTTTTTTTCTTTTTTGACTTGGCTACATTGTCCCATTTATCGACAACAATCTGTGCCAACGTTTTCGCTTATCTTTAATGACAATTACAGCCGCCATTATCCCACAGCAGCCGCACACAAGCGTGGCGGTAGTAGTGGCGGCAAGGGAGGTAAACTGAAGCCATTTCAGGTTACATAAATCCGGACAAGTGAGAAGTCCATATAAAATGGAGGCTTGAAATGTGGTGGACAGTGTAAAAACTGATTCTGCTGGAGACACCGTTTCGACAAGGGGACTTGCCTTCTTTGTTTCCTTTTGTTCGACCATTGTCATCACTTTAGACAAGTCATTTCACCTTATATGAGGCCGCCAAAAAAAAAAGTGTTAAGGGCAGCATACTGCGAACAAGTGTTTCCTTTTTAGGCAAACTGAGGGTTGTTTTTGTGAAGGCCACCGCGGCCACATTTATTAAAGAGAGTACATACGGTCAGCACAACGCAAGACTATTCCGTTCTTTTCTATTCTGAGCAGGGCTGGGCAGTATCGCGATACAAGAGTATCGCGATAGTATTTCAGAGATACTTTTGAGTATCTATATTTCTGTATCGAGATACATTTGAAAAATGTATTTGTATCTCAGTAGTGAAATACTTTTACGATGTATCGCTTGTATCGCGATACAATGCAGAACACGGGTATCTCGTTACATTTTCTTTTTGTCGAAAATGAGTTGACGCGTGTTTCCAAGGGGGTATGACGTTTCTTTTTTTTCATTTGTTTTGCGCCAATACAAGCAAAGGCGTGCCGCCGGTCGCCGACAGAAAGGGCGGCGATGGTTTCCCCTCAAGCACAGAATGGCCCATGTGGTAAAGCGCGCGACGCCGCAGACGGCAGAATCGCGGAGGCAGTATTGTCGGCCTCTGCCGACGAAAGTCGATGTCTCTCAAGGCCGGTGCAGCTCGCCTAGTTTTTTTCGGGTGGCAAACCATTACTTCGTGACCCCCCACGCGGATACCGCCTTGGAACAGAGGCTTTGCAATGCTTAATAGTATACGTTGTTGGGCTAGTTGGTTCACAATCTTCAAAATTGGCTGGCGCGAAAATCGACAAGGACTGAGAAGGAACACTGATGTACAGGACAGGCGCTACTCGCAACGAAGCTTCGCGTCCGTTCTGTTCTCAAAGCGGCGGCACTTCTAAAAGCAGTTCTCATAGTCGCGGCGGAAGTGACTAAAAATGGCTATCTTCGTCGCGCTTTCAGCCACCTCTCCAGCGTGTCAGGGTGCGTTCCTTATAGATCACAAGTGTGAAACGGTCTTTTGTGGTACCAGGCTCCCCCACCACCGGAGGCGGCTTCGCCTGTTGCGGCTTACTGAAATGGGTGCTGGTAGCTTTGCTGGTGGTGACACCTTTATTGAAGAGTGACCCTTTCGGCCCAGGCGACGAGTGCTTGCTGTAGTTTCTGATGGGGCGCTCTGAGCAGCTGTCCCTGATTCCACGTCTGTTTAGAGAGCTTGCAAGAGCGACTTGGGAGGGCTTACACGTTACTCATTCACCCCGAAAGAACGTGATTTTAGGAAGCCAATTTTCGGATTGTGCAGTTTCGACATACTGGGCTCTATTGCGAGTATGTAATTATGACCGGCCTATATGGGCAGCGGAATCCTCAGTCGTCTGACCCGGCGCCGACCGGGCCAGACGGCTGAGGATTCCGAAGATGGGGACAGACTTGGGCTTCTGAGCGGTCAGATCAACCCACGTGAGGGAGGAAGTGTTTCGGTATCTGGATGGCCCGAGAAGAGATGTCGCCACGCTCCAGGGCTATCCGGCTATGAAGGCGGCATTTATTTACTGCAACACGAATTTGTGCCCGTCTGCACAGCTAGATAGACTTTTTTCTTTCGCGAGTCTTGTGCTGAGGCCGAATCGACGCTGTCTAGAAGACAGCCTGCTTCAGAAGCTCACACAGCAACCTACTCAGCAAAGCCGATCTTATGTGCAAAGTAAATGTATACTTATTCTCAATTCACTGTTGTTCATTAGTGATTTGCTTAAACTGTGCTATTTCTAGCATAGCTCATTTAGTTGTCACCAAGCATGCCGATTTCGGTGCCCAATGCTTGATACTGTTGCCGTGAAATAGTGTACTTTTTTATTGCGATTGATATCTGTTATTATGTCATTATTACTACTTATGTACTTTGTAAGCCCCCCCCCCCCCCCTCTGTGATGTCTTAATGGTGCTGAGGGTACTGTAATAAACGAATAAACTAAAAGTTTCAATGTACTGCAACTTTAATTACACCATTATGCTGCACCTCTAAATGTCTTAGCGGAGTAGGAGCATCATTGAAATAAAAAAGAACTATTCTAGTATCTGTATTGCTGTATCTGTATTCCGGAATACTTTTTTCGTCATATTGCAAAAGTATCTCCGAAATATCCCGTTACGCTAAAGTCAAATGTATCTCAGTATCTGTTCCATGTATTTCGATACCTGTATTCCGGAATACTTTTCCGAGTATCTCTGCCCAGCCCTGATTCTGAGTTTACCGTTTGCCCTCCGCGACTGACAGAAACCCTTCAGGTCATGCCCGTCGCGCTTGTCTGTCGCGTAATGTTACAAAAACCGCGAAACTGCCCTATCTCAATATGACATGTGCAAGCTGCTTATACACAGTTACGTCGAAAAGACTGAATTATTTGCAGCCTCCTGAGCCTTTAGTTGTTCGATGTTGGCAAAACATTTTCGGCAGCGCCCACTCGCCGTGTCACGCGACGTTACAATATTGTGGAAACTCACCACGTCAAAGTGACTTGCAGACACTTAACAACGTTTTTTACAGCGAAAGCTGTTATGAGATCATTTGACCGGCCGTTTTTGGCGCCGTAGTTGTCCGCCGTCGCCGCTGGTGTCCGTAACCAGTATCGCTCGAAATAAGAAAAAAAAACTGAAATCAGAAAAAAATTCCAGGATGGAACGAGGTTCGAACCTGGGACCTCTGCGTGGGAGCCCAGTATTCAACCTCTGAGCCATGCCGGTGCTTGAAACTGCTTTGCAAAAAGGTGCTACACAGGCTTCATGTCGGGAAGGAACCACATTAGCATATGCAATATAGCGTGGTAGAAGAGTAAAATACGCACCAAGCGTCGCACAACGCGAATTCTGTAACCAGGCGTCGCACAATGCGAATTGCGCAACGAGTAGGTTGTTGAATGCTTCCAACCCATTACAAAGGGCTCTGCCATAATTCTTCATCGTCATCAGGCACAGCATCAACAAAGTGCGCATAATGCCTTACATGCGTTTAGCAGGTACCAACGCTCTCCGTAGAATGACGAAAAATGGCACAGTGCCTGCTGCCCTACTTCTCAAAAATTACAATGATTTATAGCGTAGTGGGTTCCTCGCAAGTGCACTTGTAATGGTTGCCAAGGAAGCCCATAAGCGCATGATCCACTTCCTCAGGGTCTCAGTAAAATTACAATGATTTATAGCGTAGTGGGTTCCTCGCAAGTGTATTGGTTGCCAAGGAAGCCCATAAGCGCATGATCCATTTCCTGGGGGTCTCAGTAAAGTTCTTCGCCACCCACCCCTTGTCTCTCTCCCACGTCAACGTATGTTATACAGCATGACGGGAGAGGGAAATAGCGACCGGGCGTCGTCCAATGCAAATTACATAACTGGTGGGCCGTTTAAAGATTCCAACCCATTACAAAGGGCTGAGCCATAATTCTTCATCGTCATCAGTCGTCGCGTCAACAAAGTGCACATAATGCCTTACAGACGTGTAACTAGTGCCTCGCTTCTCCGCAGAATGACGAATAATGGCTTAGTAGGTGCTTCCCAACTTCACAAAAATTGTGATCTATGGCGTAGTGGGTACCTTTCTAGTGTACTTGTATTGTAGCCCCAAGAGAGCTTAACGGGTTCTAGAAACGCCGCTCTTCCAGCTTTCGCTGTGATTGTGCTGCGGTTTCAGCGCAGGCCTGGCGGTTTCTTTTTGTTTGTTTTTTTTTTATTAGTCCGACAGTGCCCCGTGTATACCGTGAGAAATCGAAGTTGCTGCCCGCCGATCCTTTTGACACCGGCTACTTGTAGCTGCTAGCGAGGATAGATTTGTTTGCACATAATAAATATTTTGTATGGCAGATAACACTGTCTACCCGTTTCTAGACGTATTCGACAGTAAATTAAAATAAATTTTCCGGTTTTGCATGACAAACCACAAAACACAGGCATCTTTGCATTTTGCCCCCATCGAAATGCAGCCACAGTGGTTAGGGTTCGAACCCATTTCTTTTACAGCGAAAGCTATGAGATCACAACAGCCGATTTTGGTGTAACCGCTATCGCGCGAAATTAGCAAGAAATGTTCAGGATCGGATGGGATTCGATCCCGGGCGCCCTGCGTGGCAGTCAATATATTTTACCACAAAGCCACGCCGGTGCTTCAAATTCCTTCGCAAGAACACCGAAGGCGATCTTTCAACGAATCGCAATCATCAAGGCATTCAAGATGGCGAAATAAGCAAATCTTGTCGTAGCAGGGAGGGCTATTCGTAACCAATAAAGAAATTAAAAAGTACAAGACAAGCCTTTGATTGAACTTAGAAAAAGTTGCGGGTCCCTGCCCAAGTTTGCGTCGGCGGTAAGATACATTTGTAGCGGTGAAAGAGCAAGACCGCAGGTCCAGCGAGAAACAAGCAGGCTCCGCAACCACAGCTCGCGATCAGCGCTCGCGCCTTTTCACCAAGAGATGATCCCACTGGTGAATGCCTTGCTCTTTCACCGCTACACATTTGACATCCGACAGCACGGAATATTTTATGTTATATAGCATCCGCGATGGTGCGCAGAGCCGCAAGGACTGCGACAAGCCTCACGGTCCACCCGCGACGGCCGTTCTCGGTACTGTCTTCCTTTTCGTCGGCACCTGCCACGGTGGTATAGTGGTTATGGTGCTCGACTGCTGACCCGCAGGTCGCAAATGTAAACACATAACGAAAGGCAAATGCAATGTGTATTTCTCAATCGCTGTAGTATTCCTTGTTTATTTATTGTTTGCATGTATATCGTTGTATATTCTATACGTTGTCTTGTTGTACCTGCCCGAAGTGCCTCACGAAGAGTGGGCCAAGTCAGGAGACACACTCCCCTTTTGCCCCCTTCGTGGGCATTTTGTGAAAATGCCCAAATAAATGAAATAAATGGAATTAAATGAAACATATACCGAAGGTAGGGCCAGTTTGCTGCAACGATTCACTTTACCGCTTCCATTTTTATCATCCATCAATTATAACTAGTAATAACTAGGGGTGTGCGAATATTCGAAAGTTTCGAATATTCGTCGCATATTACATTCGAAATATTCGTATTCGATTCGAATATCGTGTATTCGAAAACTTTCGAATATGCGATAACTTCGAATATTCGAAAAATCCGAATATGCGATTCGATTATCATGCATAAAATAACTCGTCTTCCACATTTCTGCTGCGTTCGTATAGCTAAAAACGTTGCCGAGAGGAGCGATAAACATCGTGAGTACACGGAAGCACGATATCTGCCTGCGACGAGCGCCCCTTACGTATGATTTATTGCTGGTGCATCTCCGACATGCAGCGCTGTAACCGTACATGTAACCGTACATTTTCAATATTATGCGGCCGTAACGTGCCGCACTACCACTCGTTCACTATGCGGGATCACTTCTGAAGAAAGACAGTGACCCATGTGACTGGTGGCGGACTGTAGGCACCTTCAGATACCCCAGTCTGGCAAAGCTTTGCCCCATGTACCTCCCTATACCAGCCACTTCTGTTCCAAGCGAGCGCTCCTTTTCACTGGCAAGGGGGGGGGGGTGTCTGATCATGTGGAGCAACTCATATTTCTTCATGATAACATCTAGTCATTACTTTCATTGTGCCGTGATATTTGCTTGCGCTTTGATGTGCATTGTGATAGCCTGGACATTGTGTTCTGGAGCTAGCAGTGTATGTTTTGTTGCCAGTCAGGCTGTTAATGTTTGTTTGTTTTTTCAAATAGCTACATGTTAAATAAAATATCGTTACTGTGGAGGCATTTTTCCTTTGATATTCGATATTCGATTCGATATTCGGAGGTGGATATTCGTATTCGATTCGTATTCGAAAAATTTGATATTCGCACACCTCTAGTAATAACAGGGACACAGCACTGCTCAGACCAATTGACGAAACTCGAAAACGAATAGCTTTCAAATAGAACTGTTACATTATCTGCGCAGGCGCCTTCTTACGCGTTTTAATTTTTCAAATGTGCGAGTCTGTAGCCCTTTCAGTCACGGTGTGCACAATTGTACACAAGTCGCATCACGCACCGCGTGTTTCTTCAAATGACCTGAAACTTAGGGTGCACATTCGTGCAGGCTTCCTGAGTGGACAACTAGCGCTTATTTAACTTCATTATGCTGTATATTGCTGCAGATGATCACTTTGATAGAGACACTACCATGTTCGACGATCGTTCGACGTGCGACGTTCCAGGACCAACGTCAAGAGTATTTTTTTTTCTTCGCTCGAAAAGCATGAAACCAAAAAACAAACTGTGCATGCATTTTGGGCCTAATAGTTGATTCCTTTTATGCAAGGATTGAAGCTGACTGATTACAGAATAATTAGATATTTAATTAACGCTAATTAACATTGATTACTGTAACTCACACAAAACAACACATTCCTTCATTTTATTTCTTGGAATGTAATACTGAGTGCCTTGAAATCATGCCATGGAAATTTGATGTATTTGCAGACAGTGCATCATAATTCGTGACTGAAAGGGGTAGTCTCTCGTGGTGCGAGCTCACCTCTGTCCATATGTTAAATGAAATGAACCTGTTCATATACAATGTTCCAGAACAAGGCGTGGGCTTTAACAGACGCCGCACTGGGGTGCTCTAGATTAATTTTGACCACCTGCAGTTATTTAACTAGCACCTAAATCTGAATACAGCATTGATGTCCTTTGTCCTCATCAGAAAGCCGCGCATTAGCTAACCAATCCGCCGCAGCTTGGGCCTTCGCGAGGTGTCCCCAAATGCGACCACGTACACCAAAGCCAGACAGAAGCTACGCGCCTGAGAGTTGAAGCACTCAATAGGTGCGGTGCGGCACTCTGTCGAACAATGAACCATGCCGAGCGGCTCCACAGACAAACCTCGTTTCCCGCATGCATGACCCAATTTGTTTAGATGCATATGGCGCACGAATTCGACTTCTTTGAATGCTGCGCGCCGGCCTAATACAAGCAAGCATGACCTCGTATACCCGTCTGCCGTCCTCCACTGCCCTTTCTGTCGAGCAACACCTCCGTTGAAACACTCGTGGGACGTTGCGTCAGGCTCAGGCGGCTAGAGTAACATTATTTGCCCATATCACTAAGCTTAGAAGCCTCTCACTCGAAGAGTGAACCGCAGATTGCCAATTTGTGTTATATATATATATATATAGGAAAGGAGATGATTTTTAAGGGCTCGTTTTATATTTGTTAGACACAATATTAATGAGAACTAACAGAAAATAACGCCAAGGAAAGTATTGGGAGTGTTATCTGTAGTATTTAGAATATAAAATGTGAAGAAAGTAAAGTGGACGAAAAGATGACTTGCCGCCGGCAGGGACCGAACCGGCGACCTTCGAATCACGCGTCCGATGCTCTACCACTGAGCTGTGCGCGCGATTTCCAAAACTACGATTTCTTTATACGGGCACGCCGTAGAAGAATCCGGATTATTTATTAAATCCTGACCACCAGGGTTTCTATAATGCGCACCCAATCACTCGATACATGTTTTTTTTTTTTTTTTGCATTTCACGCCTCCGAAAAAAAATGCTCCGCCGCGGCATAGGCTATAGGGTCACTGGTACCTTTATCATGCGTGCTGCGTAACAGTGTTGCGTTCTCCTAGTCAAAAAGGTTACAGCGGTTACACTTTAAGCATCGCAAACGCCTGTCGTTGATATATGTGGCCCACCATGCAAAGCCGCCGAGGAACTCACAGATAGTTCCGTACCTCTCCTTTTTCTGCAAAACAAGGATCGCGTTTGCCGCCGCATGAGCGACGATATCGTCGAGAAAATAAATTACCGGTCTAACATGGCTGCGCCGGCCAGCCAAAGTGCATGCGTGTTCTCGCGCGGAAGCGGCTCATCTGTGTGAATAAGTTCGATAACAACCAGGCTCTTTCGCTGTCCTATCTACTCCAGGACCTCTCGAGCTTATTGGCTTCGTGGAATAAGGAGACGCAATGCACGTCTTCTTATTCCATGAAGCATGCACCAACTAGCCCAACAACAAGCTTTTACTGAGCTCCACGAAAAGTCGAACAACTATGTGCAGAGTGCCTTGCGCTGTCTACTTCTTCTCATCCCGTGTTATGCGCTGCCCTTCATTATTTTTTCTCTTCGTCACGAAACCAAGATCATCGATCGGCGATTAGTCGGTCGGCAAAAGGCGGAGCGCTAATTCCGGCATAAACAACGTCTAACGCCATTGTGACGACCAGTGTCACATCAGCGACCGCGTCTTATGAGCATTGCCATCGGCAATTGCATCTCAATTGCGCGAGCACTCCGCGTGAGCCTACAAAGCCTGCACGCGTGAAAGAGATGCGTGTGTACGCAACACCGTTGATACACAATTGACCTGACTGACGTGCGATGGCATGTCCTGGAGCTCTTTGGCCATCACATGGGCCTTGGCGCCATTATAACCACCACACATCATCATGACCTGCGATGATGGAATGCTTTGCCCAGTAGACTGGGTGTTTCAAGAAAAGTGTATGAAAATCCTGCAAATAAGGGAGCTGCGATAACGCTCTAACTTGGGCATTACTTTTTAACGAATCTTTTATAACTCACAGATTTCGGCATCGTATGAAAAACTCGGCGCCGGCGAGCGTACAGAAACGTGGCCCTCGAATGTGCGCCGGTCGCATGCTTATTTGTATACGCGCCCTTTTCCAACAAACTGATGATCTCTCAATCGTAGGCGTGTCGGCGATCAGCCGTTTCTGATATGGCAATCTGATCTTTTTAATGCGAAGCATTTCTTATTAGCGAACCAAAGACACATCCATCCATCCGTCCGTCCGTCCGCCCATCCATCCATCCATCCATCCATCCATCCATCCATCCATCCATCCATCCGGCCATCTATCTATCTAGCCGCCTACGTCTAGGCGTTCTCGTGGTATATACCGTAACTTGGTATATACCGAAACTGGAAATTGGCACAGGACTTCAGTGTATGATGAACACGACTGGCAGGTCATGACACGAATAACGTGACTTCCCTGTCGCGTACGTCATGAATCCCTTTCCACCAGTCACGTGTGGCACACACCCTCACACAGCACACGCCCGCGATATGCGCGTATGCGCCACAGGTGATTCACCCGAACCCGGACTTTGGAAATCTTTACGCGGCAGCATGAGCGACCGTGTCGTGGTTGTCGTTGGGTCAAATATCCCGAAGGCAGCGAAGAACAAAAATCACGGCTTGAACAGGAGTCGTGCCGGGGCATGCTGCATGACAGTCAAGTATCCCGCCACAGAGCCACACCAGTGCTTCAAACTGCTTTGGAAAAAGACCCTGTACGAGCGCTGTGCGAGGAAAACGCCTTTTGCGGTTGCAAACTTAGCTATACGATTTCATATCAATGTAATAAACATTACATATGTGCACGTATGACTACGCAAGATATATATATATATATATATATATATATATATATATATATATATATATATATATATATATATATATATATATATATATATATATATACTACGGGTGCCTAAACTACCATTCAGGTTCGATAGCATCCCTTTCCACAACCCGCTATGAGATACACGACCGCTCTATATACAGAACGGCCATATATTTGCTTATCTTGTCATGCGTCTCTTTTTTGCATCACTAGAGCCACCTGCCGCACTCATCATAACAGTGCCCTCGAAATATCTCCCATGTGAGACACACTGCTTCACGTTGCTTGAACCCGTCTTTAAAGATAGGGTGGCCCCATTTTACCGTTGGAAAGACTAAAGCGTGTCAAACTTATGCGTTACGGTTGATGACAAAAAGAGAAGCGTGCTGCTGAAAATTTTAACTTTTAGTTACTTCGCAGGATATTTGCGTACGTCGGCCAATTACTAGTGAACAATACGCGCCCAATCAAAACACGACGGGAACGCATTTCGGCCGCCATATCGCTCGGATATAACCAATGCACCACAGTTTTTTCCCTTCGAAGCACGCGTCTTAAATGCATTGTATATATCCTTTTGGCCCTTAAAAATGGTCATTCTGCGTGACTATTTGAGAGCTCAAGCCAAAGCGATACAAATTCGAGGCTCCGGCTTTCCTGCTTCCCCCTCCCTCCTCCCCCCCTTCCATTTTTTAACAGTGAAAAATAACCTTTCCCGTGTCCAGGACCACAAGTAGTTAATTAAGCACTATTAACTGCACTGAAACCGCTAACGGCAACATATTTTGCGCTGTCATTCCCGCAACACGAGAGCCCAGCTCTGAAGTTATTTCGGGCCAGTTTCGAACTTCTTGAGGTCTGTCCGAACTAAACTATCGACCCACGGCGCAATCAACACAGCAACTTTATAACACTCGAAACCTTGTGATAGTACCTGCTTCAATGCTTGTTAATGAGCCTCTGACCTGTATATAAATTACATATATAGATACTATAGCCGTGCAGCAGTGATGTTGCAAGAAATAGCTTCCTACTGCTGCAGAGAACCGCCGTTTACGGAAAGGTGCTGCGCAACCAACCCCGCGCGCTGTAATCAATGCCGCCGCCAGCACTTCGCTCTTTTGAAGACTGCAGTCAATCAACCACATTTCACCTGTTGTTTTGGTATATATACTATTTGTGTTACCGTTGTTCGAACTTTTTTTATGCGTTTAGAATTATTCGGGAACTAACACCGGTTTCGCATCCCTATAGTAGTGCCAGCATATATTACTGGTGGCACCCGTGACATCGATACCGTTGGCATCGTCACGTTGGTGTCAACAGTATACCACGTTGGTGCCACCTGTACTGCGTCGGGTACCACCGAACGGCAGTACCAGCAGTACTGGTGGTACCGCCGAGTGGTGGTATACCAGGCGGTATTTAATGTGGAAAGAGAGCGTTCTCCAATTTTTCCCTTATGGCGACTAGCGTTATGAGATGGTGTCGTTAAGACTTTGCGCCTTTGGTCGCAGAGGCTACGCGGGTTCCCGAAATGGGCGTAGAAAAAGTGGCGCTCGATGTACCGCTTGGCCCCCCGCTGTGCAGGGTGCCTGCGCACAAAATAGCTCTTGAATTTAGGCTCCTTGGCACAGTGATAGGGAGAACATGTGCACATATTTGTAGCACTATGCTGCACGCGGTGCAGCATATATAGTGCAACAAAAAGAAAAATCAAAGCCCCTTTCTTAAAGGAAAATGACTCAACGCGAAGCTTTCTCTCATGCAAACTGAATCTGACGTAAGCGAGAACGTAAGCTCGCGCTTACGTTCGCGTACGGCAGCCTCTTCTATATCGTGCGCTGCACCCGCGGCCTCCCATGGTGACGGCCGGGAATGCATTGCGTGACGCGCGTAATGCAAAGCAGATATATGCAGTTCGTCGGGGTAGCGCGGCGTTGCAGTTCACACAGTTCTTATCGGTACAACTGCGAATGTCAATTGTAGTGTTCTGCGATACGTATGTCATGCGCCATTGTTCAATGTATTGTGTGCGCAGATAGTTCCATATTGTTTGCGCAGATGAGCAGATAGTTCCATTGTATAAGACGGCTTTCCTGCAGTGCGTTTTCGGCGCTCACGGAAGAATCAGTCACACATAGAAAGCTTCGCTCTAATAACGCCCTCGCAAAACATGCTAAACGTCTTAATGTAAGTCTACATATAATTTTTCCAGCTGAATTGGTATAGTATACCTGACAGGTGGTTACCAGCTTGTGGATTTGGTGTGCTTACAGGCGTCGTACCAAGCGGCCGGCCGAGGCGCTCCGATCCGAAGGAGGTCCGTGCACGGATGGCTAGTGGAGCGTGACGACGACGGCAACGTCTGTTACCAGTTTGGTCGAGGCCGTCCCTTGTTTTGAGCTCGCCACTGCACGCCAAGGCCTGCTGCCCCTGGGTTCCACAACGGCTCGCGCTCTTTTTTTTTTTTTTTTGCAATGTGCTTGTACATGGAGCATACAAGCTCACATTCGCCCGCAGAGGTTTTCGCCATGTTCACAGTGGCCTCGTCTTCCATCAACCGGCGCCCTTCATTGACAAAAGTAGCAGCAGTAGCAGGCAGTCGAACATCCAAATGGCTCTTTCATTTGATGCTGCCAGCCGCAGAGTTTTGTGTCGAGCTCGGCACGGAGGGTTAATAAAGGCAAAAGTTTTCCCGCTTTCGAGTGTCCCCGCTGCACTCCTGACTTAGAGAATGTTTAGTCCGCATCTATACGCACCAAGCAGACATGCTGCTAGAATATACCTGGCGCGGCAACCACTTTTGTCCTTCGTTTTGATAGTTTAAAAGGCATAAGTGAAGTGAAATGGCAGTGGCCTCCATTTCATGCAGCAACAGCACAAAATGCGAGAGAATTGAAATATTCGAAAGGATACCTTCTCGAGGTGGATTATTATTAAAGGGAACACAGCCACGCATACAGGGTGTTTCGAGAAGTGTGTCCAAAAATCTCGAAAAATAAGGGAAATACCATATTTGCTCCCTGCCTTCATAACTACTTTTTTCTGTGGTGGCCGACGTATTAAGATGACTAGAGGCATCAATTACGGCATAAATATAAATTAAATTAATGAGCTTTTTAATTAGCGGAGATAGCCGGTCATGCCAAATGGCAAAATTGAGGTCCTTCCTGCGAAGAGTCATTGCCGCTTTGAGATTTAGAAAGCGGGCTCTTGTAATCTGGACTTCGGAGTAATGAAATTCGACAAAAGTCACCAGCGAAACTGAAACCGAAGCGCTGATGAGCGCGACTATCAGACGACCAGAATGACGTCACTATTCACGACAAAGGTTGTAGTGGTGTTAGTTCTGCATTAGTTAACGTGCGCCACGCGTGCGGTAATGGCAAGCGCAGTTCGCACATCCACGAAACGAAGTCGATCGATGGTTGAATATTACGACGCTCGCTCATTCTGGACGTCTCGGAAGAGCGTGTCAGTTGCGCTTTTCCGCGTTTCGGTTTCGCAGGCGGAATCGGTCAGATTTCATCACTCAGCCAACGTTAATAGCGGCAACTCTTAACGCGACAGCGTTAAAGAGGTCGTTTCGCAGAAATTTTGGTGTCGGCGTCAGTGTCGTTGGTTGTGAGCGAAAGACCAGCGTTGTCCGTGAGCGAAAATTCCAGACAGATGCAAATAAGTAAACAACAACAAAAAAATTGCTGAGTGCGAGAGCTAATTGAACGCAGGACGTCTGCCAAGCAAGCGGGTGTTCTACCACAGAGCCGCGCCCGTGCTCGAAATTGCTTCGGAAAAAAAGCACCATATGATTTTTATGTAGTACGAGGAGTGTCATTAACCCTTTCAGCCCTGGAATTTCTATTTTGGTCGGGGACTTTGTGCGTGTTTTCCCAATAGTTAGGACCGCAAAAGACCACAAAAAAATTGAGGCAGTGGTGCAAGTATACTTATGGATTTGCAAACATGGCGTCAAATTGGTCATCATGGCTCAGGGGTTGTGAAATGAGAAAATGACTTCTTTGCTTCCGGTTTCCTTTTTAGTCTATGCCTGCGCACCGACATTTGATGCAATAACCAAAACAATCACAGATGATTACGATACTGGCAAGTGCGAATTCTGAGCGCAGCTTCGTGTTGGGGCAACCAACGCCAACAGTGCTTGAAGTTTTGGCTATCCGCAGTTGTAGCTATGTAACATTCGTTACACATTGCCACAGAAACTGCCAGCGCTCGAGTGCTACACACATCACTCTGTGCATTCCAGGCGTCGCGAACCAAGCGAAAACGCCGACAGCCCCATTACGACAAGCGAAGCCAGCCGCAGTGCATGCGCCAACCCTGCGCATGCGCACGAGCTCCGACCGAGGGGCCAGGGCGTGTGACGGAGGAAGAATAGTAAAACTTGTTGTTGGGCTAGTTGGTATTGTCGCGTAAACCTTGATGTAGCTATTTTCTTTCAACTTTTGGCTCGTTCCAATGTCGCGGGTCAGCCCAAGAGCCGGGTTTGCAGTGGTGTCCTTGAGTGGCTTACCGGCTTTGTTGTACGAGCGCGTTATCTTCCTTCCTACGAGGGTCCGGTCCCCATTTAGGAGACCGCAGACGGCTTTGCATCCGCGGCGCCGGAAGGTATGCGGGGTGAGTTGTACGGTGGAAGCTTAACGGATGTCGCGGTAGTTTTCTGTGTGTTTTTACTTTAGTTTAGATCATTATTCTTTAGGATGACGGTGGTCATCGAGTTCAAACTCGGTGGAGACCGCCAGCGATTGGGTGTACCTGTTTGAATTCGTGACACCCGATTGGGTGTCGTCAACGGAGACTTCTGAGTGGCCCTTTTTTTGTTTGGTCTCTGCGGTGGCCTCGGGACGCTTCCAGAGGAGCCGAGGGGGAGTCGCACCGGAGACGCCACGAGAGCAGGTTGCAGCGAGCGCTGCTCAGAGTTAGTTGTCAAGAGTTATGTAGCGTGCAAGTGTGTGCAACCTCTAATTAGGAAACTTAAGCCAAATAAATCAGTGTAGGAGAAAGTATATGGATATGCTGTTTGTACGTGTCTTCTCTCCGGCGGCGACCAAGTAGCGACCAGAACACTACGCTACAAAGTGGTGGAGGTGCGGGGTAGCGAAAAACCCCCCCGTACGGTGATGCCCACTCTGAGGAGCCAGAACGGCGTGGACGACGTTGCGAGAATGGCCCACCTTCCAACTGCTGCAACCTCGAGACCCTTCATCGGGCCCCCGATCTTCAAAGGTACACCTGAGGAATCCGTATCGGAGTGGGTGACCTGCTACGAACATGTATCTTCACTCAACTCATGGGACGACGATACAAAGGTGAAATTTCTTTATTTGGCTTTGCAGGGCGACGCAAAAAAATGGTACACTACGAAAGTTATGACCGGCGCTCCTAATACGTGGGAAGAGTGGGCCACGTTGCTTGAGTCTAGCTTCACTGGCCGCCACGCAGCAGAGATAACCCGCCTGAGACTAGAGAATCGAGTGCAACTGCCGTCTGAGAGCCCGGAGCAGTATTATTACGACGTACTGCAGCTCTGCGCCCGCGTAGACCCAGCTATGAAAGAGGAAGACCGCGTACGTCATCTTTTGCGCGGACTCCGTGCCGATGCTCTAGAGAAAATGGTCCTCGTCAACCCGACAAGTTCTGGAGAGTTTTTACAAATTCTGCAGCGGATAAACCATGCCGCGTTGATGGCCCGTGCCCATTTTACCCCTTTGAACAGCTACCTCCCAACCAACGTTACGCAGCCGTGGTCAGCGGCCATTCCTGGGGAATCAATCACGACACAGCCTTCTCTGGTGAGCGCCCCCGTTCGCGAGCAGCGCCAGGACGCCGTGCCAACGTGCATTTCGGACGCCCAACATCACCGACGCGACGCTGCGAGCAATCTGGAATTGAAGGCCCTCGCCGAGTCGATTAAGTCACTTGCCGACAGGCTGAAATCTGTAGAGGACGAGGTTTGCCGGCCGCCTGCCCAGTGGCCTCCTAGAACATCCCGCGGCGGCGATGGGCGTCCCCGGTGCTACTACTGCCATCGCCTCGGCCACATCGCGCGACAGTGTCACAGGCAGTACGAGGACCAGCAGCGACAGAGAAGGGAAGAACAAAGCGGCAACGGTGAGCGGCATTTTGACTCGGGAAACGGGAATGGCCAGGCATAGGGGGCCAGCCTGGCCGTTCAGTCTGCACATTGGCGGTAAACCAATTAATCTATCTGCCGGTCAAGGCAAACGGAAGAAGTGACAGACTAATTGTCGACACCGGCTCTTCTGTAAATGTTGTCTCCCTTGATTTCGCGCAGAAGATCACTTCAGTCCGAGAACTGAGAGAGAATGGAATTTTGATTAGAGGAATTGGAGGAAATATCCTATCGCCCATGGGGGAAGCGGAAATACTTCTTGAATTTGGCACCGTTCAAATAAGACAGAAATTTCTAATTGTCAAGGAATGCCCTTACGAGCTGCTGGGTGGGCTCCCATTTTGCCGAGCAGCTCGGTTAGTTATCGATTTTTCTGCGGAGAAATTGCAGATTGGGGGACAGGCGTTTGATCTTCAAGTAGGGCCGAAGAATGTCACTCATGGCGATGTCCCAGTGAGGTGCCAGGAGCAGATCCGCATAGAGCCACGCACCGAGGCGATTGTGCCTGTACAGGTTCCCATAGACGGCGTCCACATTATCGAGCCAAATGTTAATTTGAGAAACGGGTTGCGTGTGGCACGAACCGTGACGAATGTGTTGAGTGGTGTCGGCATTGTCCGTGTGGCTAACCCTACTATGTCGCCAGTAACTTTGAACTGCGGCACGAAGCTTGGCTGGGCTGCGTCTATTTATGATGCGCAGCTCGGCATCGCCGCGCCGCACTGCACAGCGGGTAGCGGCGACTTCGAAGTGGACACTGGGGACCATTTGCAACCTACCGAAAGAGCTGAGCTGCTCTCACTTTTGAATAAGTTCCGCCATTTGTTTACGGGAGAACATAACCCAATTCAGAGAACTGACGTCGCGGAGCATGTCATAGACACAGGTGATTCGGCTCCCATTCATCAACATCCCTACCGACATTCCACCTTCGAAAGGGGGGTTATTGGCCAGCAGATTGATGAGATGCTTCATGATGGAGTGATCAGAGAGTCCAACAGCCCATGGTCGTCCCCTGTGGTTCTGGTAAAGAAGCCGAACGGCGGCTGGCGCTTCTGCGTAGATTTCAGAAGAGTCAATGCTGTCACAAAGAGAGACGTGCACCCTTTGCCGAGAATCGACGACATTCTTGATGTACTGCAGGGATCCCGTTACTTCACCACATTGGATTTGACATCAGGCTACTGGCAAATTGGAATTCGAGAGGAGGATAAGCCTAAGACAGCATTTACATGTGGGCGGGGACTCTACGAATGCAACGTTGTCCCATTCGGTCTGTGTAACGCACCCGCCACATTTCAGAGAATGATCAACAAAGTTCTCAGCGGCCTCCTCTGGAGGGTGTGCTTGGCCTACTTGGACGACATTGTGATTTTCTCTAAGACCATGGCAGCCCATTTGAAAGACTTGGAAAGCGTACTAACGGCTTTGGACGCGGCGAACTTACGACTAAAGCCCGAGAAGTGCAGTTTCGCGCGAAGGGAGATCAAGTATCTCGGACACATTCTTACGGGCGAAAACATCCGGCCGGATCCCGACAAAGTGGCAGCGATCGAAAAATTCCCCCAGCCACGAAACAAGAAAGGTGTGCAGAGCTTTCTGGGAATCTGCAATTACTATCGGCGATTCATTAAGGATTTTTCTAGTATTTCTCGACCTCTGACCAACCTAACCAAAAAAGATTCCCCTTTCGTCTGGGATGCGGCCTGCGAAGTAGCGATGCAATCCCTGAAGGACAAGCTTATCACAGCCCCCGTTCTGCGTCAGTTTGAGCTGGGACGGCCAATAGAGGTGCACACGGATGCTTGCGATTACGGCATTGGAGCCGTGCTCGTTCAGAAAATCGCAGCTCAGGAAAGAGTCATCGCATATGCTAGCCGGCACCTTAATAAAGCTGAGATTAATTACAGCACCACAGAGAAGGAATGTCTCGCCGTCGTGTACGCCTGTGCACAGTTTCGGCCGTACGTTTTCGGGGCTAAATTCACAGTCGTGACCGACCAAGCTAGCCTTGCTTGGCTTATGAAAGTCCGGAATCCAAATGGTCGTCTCATGCGGTGGTCTTTGTTGCTACAGGAATTCGACATAACGCTGAGACACCGCCCAGGCCGGAAGAATGGAAATGCCGATACGCTTTCTCGCCTTCCTCATGATCCCGCGCCGGCAAGCGAAGAAAATCAATTACCGTTGCTGGCTCTGGATCGAGTGGATGTTGGGGAACGGCAGAGGGCAGATCCATGGATGAGAGAAATTATCCAGCACCTCGAGCGGCCGAACGCGCCCGTTGTCAGGAAAACTAAAAGAACGGCACGGAGTTTTCGGTTGATCGATGGTGTTCTGTATCGGAGGGCAAAAGGGTTTCAGGAAGACCGCGCGGCACTTGTTGTCCCCAGGTGTCTGAGACCGGACATCCTAAAGCACTGCCATGACGACACCACTGCAGGCCACCTTGGTGTCAAGCGCACATGGGAAAAAGTACGCTGCCGGTATTTCTGGCCAAAGATGTTTGCATACGTGAGCAAGTATGTCCTCACATGCCCAGACTGCCAGACGAGAAAGCCACCACCCGGCAAACCTGTCGGTTTCCTTCAACCTATACCCCCCGTGGGGCAGCCATTCGAGCAAATGGGGATGGATTTTCTCGGACCCTTCGTGAAAAGTAAACGCGGCCATCGCTACGTGCTTGTGATGACTGACTATCACACAAAGTGGGTAGAAGCGGTCGCCTGCCCCGCTGCAACGGCCGCTGAGGCAGCCCAAGCTTTTGTGGAGCAAGTGGTTCTACGACATGGAGCCCCGGCGAAGATAATCACTGACCGAGGAAAGCATTTTGTCAGTAACTTCATTGAAGAGGTATTCCGAGCAATGGGGAGCAACCACGTCACAACCACCGCCTACCACCCGCAAACGAATGGCCTGTGCGAGAGGTTCAACCGTACGCTTGCAGACATGCTCAGTATGTATGTTTCGACAAACCACCGGGATTGGGACGAATTCCTCCCTTATGTCGTCTTCGGTTACAATTCTTCGCAGCAAGAGACAACCGGCTTCACGCCATTTTTCTTGTTGCATGGCCGCGAGCCGACCTTGCCCATTGATGCGAGCCTCAACCTGCAACGTGACAATGAGGGTGCTTTCAATGCATATGCAGTGGCGCGCAGGCTTCGCCAAGCTCGGGAGCTCGTGGCTCAGCGCGAGAGGGACCAGCAAACAAAAAACAAGAGAGCGTACGATGCCCGACGACGGGGTGCTGTGTTTCGACCGGGGCAATTCGTCTACGTGTGGACGCCCTCACGAGCGAGGGGCAAAACAACAAAGCTCCTCCACCGCTACCATGGACCATTTCGCCTCCTTCGACAAGTAGCGGAGAACAACTGGGAGGTCGTGGACCGCAGCGGAAGGAAGAGGGACATTGTGAATGTAGCGCGTTTGAAACTGTGTCGCCCCCGTTCATGTCTCGACGACGACGCGGATGACGAGAGTGAGAGTGAACGCGAGTGTTCGGTCCGTGTTGACACCACAGTGCCGCAGGGTGGTGCCGCAGTTCCGCCCGCGAGTGATCACGGTCAAAGTGAACGTTCGACTAGTGACACCGAGCTCTACTTTGATCCGCGGACACAATATAGGGACCAGTCATCCGACACCGAACAGAAAAGACTATGGGCTTATGAGAGTGACACCGAGATTTACTACACAGCCAGTGATGTTGAGTGAGTGAAGTGAAGGACTCCTTTTGTAACTCTGTGTGTCTCCGCGTGTGCTTTCGTACTGAGATGTGTGCGTCAGAACTGTAGTTAGCAATTTATCTTTTCCTTGTTTCACTGTTTTAAACCAAGTTTATTTTTGAGCATGTGTACTTCGTCATCATGTATTAGTGCTTTAGTGTCTTGCAGATGTAAAATGTTTTGTGCATTTATTTGGTCGCGGGTCACCTTTTTCGCATGTTATAGTTATGTGTCGTTTTCTTTTAAATGTACGTGAAATGTTTTTTTTCTTTTGGGAGGGCGCGAAGCACATTATGTCCTTGTTTGTGGTTTTTGTTTACTTGCAGCTCATCCAGAGTGGGGACACTCTTAGTTCGTATAGGGGAGGTGTCGCGTAAACCTTGATGTAGCTATTTTCTTTCAACTTCGCTCGTTCCAATGTCGCGGGTCAGCCCAAGAGCCGGGTTTGCAGTGGTGTCCTTGAGTGGCTTACCGGCTTTGTTGTACGAGCGCGTTATCTTCCTTCCTACGAGGGTCCGGTCCCCATTTAGGAGACCGCAGACGGCTTTGCATCCGCGGCGCCGGAAGGTATGCGGGGTGAGTTGTACGGTGGAAGCTTAACGGATGTCGCGGTAGTTTTCTGTGTGTTTTTACTTTAGTTTAGATCATTATTCTTTAGGATGACGGTGGTCATCGAGTTCAAACTCGATGGAGACCGCCAGCGATTGGGTGTACCTGTTTGAATTCGTGACACCCGATTGGGTGTCGTCAACGGAGACTTCTGAGTGGCCCTTTTTTGTTTGGTCTCTGCGGTGGCCTCGGGACGCTTCCAGAGGAGCCGAGGGGGAGTCGCACCGGAGACGCCACGAGAGCAGGTTGCAGCGAGCGCTGCTCAGAATTAGTTGTCAAGAGTTATGTAGCGTGCAAATGTGTGCAACCTCTAATTAGGAAACTTAAGCCAAATAAATCAGTGTAGGAGAAAGTATATGGATATGCTGTTTGTACGTGTCTTCTCTCCGGCGGCGACCAAGTAGCGACCAGAACACTACGCTACAGTATACATGCTTACTGAAATACAAAAAAATACGCGTACCATCGAGGAAAAATTTAAGAAAGAACAGAGAAGGGCGTCCTTTTCTACAGAAAAGGGCGTCAGAAAAGGACGCCCTTCTCTGTTTTTTTTTTCTTTTTCTTAACACTTTCGTGACCGCGTCTATTTCCATCGTTAGTATAGTAACGATGACTTCAACTTGAAATTTTGACGCTCTCTGAGCGCTTCAGGACAGCTAAGGCTATTAAAATGGTAAATGAGCATGTTTTTTATCAGTTTCGCCTGTGAGTTTCTTTTTTCCGCCGCGGGGAGATCTTTAAAGCTCGTTCGCAGTCGGGTAGGCGAGCGCTCGTTGTTTCAGACATGGCGTCGACATCGCTCGCGGGTGCTCCACGAAAACGGCGAATTTCAACGGATTCCGATGACTCTGAGCGGTAACCTCTGGATGATGATAGCAGCACAGACACGGAAGACGATTTCGATTCGTCAGACTTCAGTACGGACGGCGAAAGTGTGTCAAACCGCCCCGGAACATCAGCAGCCATCCGCCGGGAAGTTTCGTCCTCTCCTCGGGACGTTTTATCGCTGCCGCGCGTCGACGTAAACCTAACCGGTGCCTACTGAAGGTAACAGCTCTTAACAGCAAGATGTCAACTTGATTCGGGCGGGAGCATTTGGCGCCGGCTGCAGAAAGAGCGGAGTTCTCTCAGCGAAAACGCCGTGGTGCGGACCTTGACCCAGCGCTCCGGAGTGCCGCGCGGCGGCTTCTTCGTGTTGTTTTTCACCGCAGAGGTCGTCAGAGATAAGCAGCCACACAGATAAGTATGCGTGGATGCATATTTTTGAAAAGCCAACGTTCAGTGGCAGGGACTGATTCTGGAGGGAGGTTACTGAAGAGGGGATGCGCAAGTTCGTCGGACTTCTGGTGTACATGGGAATCGTTCAAATCCCGCGCCTGCATTGCTGTTGGTTTCGACGACACATATTTCCAGGCCTTCGTCCACCATCAATGATGCTACAAAAAAGGTTCAAGGCGTTGCTTGCCTTCGTGAGTGTCCCTGATCCGGAGAAGAGGACCGTCGCATCCCACGGGAAGCTTCACTCTTCTCTTTGCAACACATGAACAATTCTTCTACGCTATTTTTTCAACCGCGTCGGGACCTTACCGTGGATGAAAAAATGGTGCTATCTGACGGTCGATATGGTATTCGGCAGTATACGAGGGACAAAGTGGTCAAATGAGGGTACATCTGATGGGGTTTTGCAGATTCGGAACGGGCTACACTGTCCATTTCAACGAATACACGGGAAGGCGCCTCGGGGTCCCCAGCACCAACCGCAAACCTTGAAAAATACCAGAACTGCAAACTATGCTAGGAAAGTCGAGTAGAAAAAAAAAGTCACAGTTTCGCCGCAAGGGCGAAGCAATGAATGCGATAGCAAGAAACTAATGCTATATGAAGCGAGGCTCGCCAATGGATACTCTAAGTTTGAACAGCGCTCCTGTTGCAAAGGTGGCCGAAGCAGCGAAAGAAACTAGCGTGCTACAAGTGTCGAGCTGTGACACTTGATAGTTCGCGCTCATCTTCTGTTTGTTCGTTTAACGGCGTCCCTTGAGCTCGAGTGGCTTTCGTACGCTGCGTAACATGAGCGCGGACATCACGGTGAAAGCGTGAAACACTCCTCTTCCCCTCAGCACAAGAAAACCGCGCGAGCAGACAGCGGAAGGGCAAGGTTCTCCCTGCGCAAGTATAAGAAGAAGCGAGCGCGCGAGCTGACGACTTTTAAATGCGCCTGTCGTGCTCCTAACGCCATCTCGCTGGTAATGAAGAAACGCTTATAAGCGCAGCCGTCTCTGAGTCCGTCCAGCGCTAAAGGGTGTGTATATAACGCTCGCCGTTACCTACGTGGAGGATCTGCGTTTCGTGGCGTAGTGGCTAGCGCCACTCGCTGCGGAGGAAGAGGTTCCTGGTTCGATTCCGCGCCTCGGAAGCATTTTTTCTTAATTATTTTTCTTTGGGGCTTTTATATATATATACATACTTATGCATATACGGTGCATGACGGCGACGGCGACGGCAAAATTCAGCCGAGACTGTCCATATAATTGCTATCGCAATAAAAAGATTTTTGCGAAACATGTGCAGCCAGCGTTTGTTTCACCGCGTCGAGAAACGGCTTCACGCGGTGGCATGATAGGCACTAGTGCCTACATTTTTGTATGTATGTACGTAAATAGCCTTTGTACTTACAGAGCTTATATTTGCACAATTATTATATAAGGGCTTCGCGTTCAAAACGTATATTTCGATTTTTCTTTATGTTTTACTCTGTGCAGAGTAGCATCGATGTTTTCATGAAATTTTTTTTATTTTTCATGCATTTTTTTTCTAATTTTATGATAATATTCGAAAGAAATCTGCTGTTTGAAATTAATACTTTTAGAAAGAACAATTCTTCCTCCATGATTCGATACCCTACACTTTAGCATCAGTCAATTTCTGTGGCAAGAAGAAAATATTTCCTGGACTACCCAAAAACAACCGATTTTTTCGTGGTCACGAAAGTGTTAAATTCTTCCTCGGTGGTACGCGTCTTTTTTGTATTACGGGAGAGGTTAGAAAGCGAGGTTAGAGGCCAGTGGCTCGTGATATCGACAGACTCCGCGTTCACTCTCTTTCGTCCTCGTTCGCTCTATCAGTTACGCCGACGCCAACGGCGACGCCGCTCAACGCAGGAACGTGCACCTAAGAGCTGCGTTCTAATATTGCAGTCGACATAAACTGACACAAAATTAACTAGGCCCGCGAGCGAGCCATCAAAGTTCATGACAAACGGCAGGCACGCACGGCAACTTCAAAGCGACGTAACCACCTCTATTTCCTTTTTGTGTTTGAGCTATAAACTAAGCCTCTTATCACGGAAAGAATAAATTATTTTAATTTGAAACGGCTAATTTACTATTATACCTCAAAATCTCTTTTTCTTTTTTCTTGTACTCTTAACAGAAAACTTATTGCAACGGCATACCTTTGGCTCCGATGATCAGGTACGAACAAACTGTTCAGACGTGCGCCGGTATAGGCACAGCCCGTGCTGTAGACGTTTGACGGCGGACTTTACTTGGCCTAAAGGTCACACTTTAGCAGGCATTATTAACGGGGCCCTGCAACACCTTTCCAGCATGCATGGTAAGAAAACGCCGTCGATCGGTAGTCAAGGCTCCTGAGAACACACGAGCCAAACATTATAGCGCAGCACGCGGCCTGGAATTTACAATTCTCTAAGTCAACTAGAAGTCGTTCCCTCTTCTCTCGACAAATGATCGCGATCACACTGAAAGTAAGCCGCGCGTTCGAACTTCGAAGGAAAAAAAAGTGCTCAAGGTCATGAGCACGCGCGCTGACGAAGGGACGCAACAGGGTCAATAAATGTTTTTTCTTCTCCTTCTTCTTGCCCCCTTGTCATTCCCCTCCCTGCGTAGCTCTCAGCGCGCTCTCTAGAACGAAAGGAGAGAGAAAGCACTTGAAGCGTGCGACAAATCCCCGTAACTCCACTCGTACTTGACGGATTCTAATTTTTTTTTTTTTTTTGCGGCAGTCGATTCGTGAGGCATTAAGCACATTTAATGAAGCCATTCGACGATTACTTGGAAAAGTGTTGCAAGCCCCCTTTAAGTGCGATAAGTACTGTAGTGCTCCCGGTTCCCAGTGCTCTGGCAGACCGTTGAGGAAGCTGACCGCCGTCGTCCATTAGCCCGCGTTCGTCGCGGAAGTGCTGCTCAGGAGGACATCGCGCGCGCTCAAACTGATTCGCTCCGCAGCATAGCATGCTATCATGCTCGTGGTAAGCAGCCTTTCGTCAAGTGCGGACCCTATAGGCAAACAGTTGGACGCTTGGCGCCAGTGTGTTCGTACCCCGCCTTGCGGACGCACTATGTCATGCAGGTGCAAATCGAATCGTTTAACAAGTGATGCGTTGCTATGGTAACGGTTAATATGATTTCGCTACGCTAAATAGCTGTATATAAATATGGAGAAATTAGTTGATACGAAATTTTGGACCAGTGCGTGTTTTACTATACATGCGATCGATCGATGACAAAATAGTTTTAAAACAGCTCTCTTGACAGACGCAGCAAAATTGCGGCTTCTTATTCCGCAACGAAAATTGTCCCTTCGTCGCTGCTGTGCTTTGGCCAGCCGTGTTGCCGCGGCACCCGCGACGAATGACAAATACCAAGAAATAAAGATGCAGCGATTTCGCAAGAGGCTTCTTAAGGGCGTGTTAATTACACGCCAATATTAAAATAAACTTAGTACATTGCACGAGTCACAATATCCTATCCTGCTAGTTTCGCTCCATCCCCTTCTCTCCCCCCCCCCCCCCCCAAGAACAATTAAAGCCAGTGCCACGCCTGTGAAGTAAACAGCGGAGCTGGCACGCAAGCGCCGCCACCTGGCGAACGCAGACTGAGTTCTCTCTTCTTCTTCCTTTCTTTGTCTGTCTACATCTTCTTCATATCTCTATATTACCCTCTCTCCTCCTAACCCTCACATCGCTCATCTCCACCCCTCCTTCTCTTTCCCACCCCTTGTTATGCTATACTGTACATCGCCATGATATGGTTTACACTCTCACCTCATTTCCCTTCTCCTCACCCTCACTTCCTGTTCTCATCCACTTGCTAAACTATACTATACAAGGCCATGCCATGTTTTACCCTCCTCACCTTCACATCATTCCTCTTCACTCTCACTTCCCTTTCCCAACCCCTTGCTACACTATACTATGCATGGCTCCGCTATGCTAGGGGCTGCTTGGCACATACCCCCTTTCTGTGCAGTATACCCGCCGAGTTTTCTGTCTGCGACACCGGCCTTACTCCGAGTTCAACTGTTTCGCTGTGAAAAACAAATATACTATATAACCATGCCATGCACAGGCTCTCGGGTGAATTGGCCAAAATCCCGAGCTTGCCATATACGCTGACGATATCACAGTGTGGGTGCCAGGGGTCAATAGCAGCACTAGAGCAGACACTACAGGCAGCCGTTGACACCACAGAATCCTTTCTTAAAGGCACCGGACTCAGACTAGCCCACAGTAAATCTGAGCTTCTGCTCTTTAGACAGGGGAGCCAGGGTGTTAGGAACCATGAGCCTTTCGAAACTCTGCCAATCAAAATCACAGCCAACACAGGACGGGTAATACCCAGAGAATACAATTAAAATTCTGGGTCTTCTCGTTGACGCAAGGAGCTGTAATGCTACGACCCAAAACCATCTCACAAGGCAGGCCAACATTACTTTAAGGCTCCTCAGCTGGGTCTCAAATCGAAGTGCAGGTCTCAAGGAGGACATTCTCATCAGAGCATATCAGGCGTTATTCCTCAGTCATGTCACGTACAGTGTGGATGGAAAGAAACGCGAACAGTGCTGCTTCTACATTCTCTGTTGTTTCGCACTTCTTTTCAAGCGGGTGTAGCCTGGATGGTCAGAAAAAGCCACTAGAGTAATCCATGATACAATCAAGAACCATTCTAGCATCTTTTTATTGCAACCAAGGTCAGAGCGTGATGATAACAGCGGGCGGCGCTGTTCGCGCTTCTTTCCATGCCCCCTGGACATTGCATTGTACTTGAACTGGGAAAAAAAGGGAAGGCTAATCTAGACACACTTACACGCTCCGGGCTCAAAAGGGCTCTGGGACTTCCGCACGGAACGAGAACCGAACTCCTCAACAAGTTAAGACTTCATAACACTATAGATGAGCTCACTGAGGCCCATTCGACGTCACATATTGCAAGACTTTCCAACACTAAGGCAGGACGCAAAATTCTAGATGAAGTCGGATTACTGTCCCCGAGGAGGAGACGTCGCTAAGTTCAAACTACCCAAGGAGCTGGAGACAAAATTACTTGTGGACCCCATACCTAGAAATATTCATCCTGCCCACAAGGGCAGAAGGGACGCCAAGGCCAAATGCATTCTGAGTAAAGTACACCAACGACAAAGGTCAGCTCTTTTTTGTCGATGCAACTAGCTATGGATCGGGCAACCGCTACGCTATTGCCGTGGTCGATGAGAAGGGCAAATTAATAAGCGCGGCGTCACTAAGAACGAGCTCGATTCATGCCGCCGAAGAAGCAAGCATATAGCACTGCCAATTAAAATGAAAAGCTCCACGATTTACTCCGATTCCCGTACAGCTATTAGGAATTACTCAGCCGGCTTCGTCTCAATGGAAGCACAAAAGTTACTTCTAAACATTCTTAAAGGGACACTAAAAAGGCAAATAACAATTTATGCCAGAGTGAAACCTCTATGTATGACAACGTTTAAAACGGCAATATTATCAACAGCAGTGCCCTATACTTACCGAGAAATTAAGCTAAATGTATCACACGATGAGCGCCACGAGCGGGACATTTTGGAAATGACACCGATGACGTGAGAGAGTCCGACTACAATTAATCACTAGAGGCCGGATTTTTAGGCACTAAAAAAGCTCGTTTAGGGCGCCAAAAATAGGCAGGCAAAACAATGTTTTAGGCTTCCAAAATCGTAAATATAGGCACAATAAATTTTCACATGAATGCAAATAGTTTCAATCAAAGACGTGCGCGACCTATATATCTACGACAGGCAGACAAAAAATATTATTGCTTAAGGTGGCACAAAGGCGCCAGCACTTTAACATAGCGTGCTTTGTCCCGCACGGTTCGCACTCCCGTGTTCTGCAGAGCGAGTCAAGTGTCCACTGTCGAATCAGCACACTCCCGTGTGTTTTTCCGGCATGACTGAGAAGTGCGGAGCAGGAGCAGACAGCCCGATTGCTAAAAGACCAGAAGAGAGGGATTCCTCCTATTGGCCGGGTCGAATTGTGTAGAGCCAATTGCTCCCCTGGCAGTGAACCACTGGCGTAGCCAGGCGGGGGGGGGTTCAACCTTCCCCCCTCCCCCGAAACCTTTCAGTTTTGCGTGTGTGTATATACACGCACACATACAAACGCATGAACATATATAAAGTATGGTTGTCCCCCCGTCCCCCGAAAAAGATTTCTGGCTACGCTACTGTAGTGAACACCGAGAACACCTTAAAGGGACACTAAAGGCAAATATTAAGTCGACGTTGATTGTTGAAATAGCGGTCCAGAAACCTCGTTCGTAGTGCTACTTTTATGCCCAGGAAGTGCTTATTTTGAAATAAAATCACGTTTTAGTGGTCCACATCGCGTTAGCACACTTCAAATCACCCGCCTGAAATCCGACTTTCATAAGTCACTGCTGCCGTGCCCAACGTTGCCCACCTTTACTGCGCAGCCGCCGACACTAGTAGCAGCAGAGCGAAAGTAGCGGGACCCACAGCAGCAACAACGGCCATCGAAGCTTGCCGCAGTCGCCGCAATGGATGTGGACGGAGAACTTGACAACGAGACATTGGCTCGCGACGCTGGGCTCCAATTCAGCGACTTGAGCTCCGATGAATGCGGTATGCTGCTGAGGGCTCGTAGTGCCGGCGTCGTTGCATGAGGCATTTTGTCGAACTTTCTGTCAGAGCGACTTTCACGAGCGCGCAAAACACACGCGGCAGTACGCGATCCCGAAACTACCACTGAGACGCGACCGCGTGAGCGAAGCAGGGCGCCGGGCGAAGCGCAGTTCGGCGAAAACGGAACCTTTGAACGACGCGCGCCGTTCCCCATGGCAACGCCACAGAGGTTCTTTTTTCCATGAATCAAACGGAAACGAACAAAGCATTGTATTACGTCTTTTGATGCACGGAAGGTTCTTTTTTTTATTGCTGCTAGTTTGATTACGAGTGATTTATTGTAGGCAGACTCTCATACGCCATCGGGATCACTTCGAAAATGTCCCACTCGTGGCGCTCATCATGTGATACATTTTAGAGTCACTGTATATGCTACCTTTAGGTAGCAGAGTTGCGCATAGGTCCGGCTAGCAACCACAGCTATGCGGGGAAGTCGCACTTCGTTTTTGCAGGCGACATGCCTACCGTGTCGCCGATTAACCTGTCTGGCGTGTCGATGACCGGCGAGAAACGTTGGCTGTCGATGGCTAGTGTTAGTTCAGTTCGCTGCAGCGGCGGCGTGAAGAAATAAAAAAATTGGCCCAAGCGGCAGCTTCTCCGCAATGCATGGTTGCTAGCGGCGTTGGAAGACAGATGCGCAACTCTGCTACCTAAAGGTAGCATATACAGTAACTCTAGATACATTTAGCTTAATTTCTCGGTAAGCAGGGCACTGCTGTTGATAATATTGCTGTTTTAGAAGTTGTCATACATTGAGCTTTCACTCTGACATAAATTGTTATTTGCCTTTAGTGTCCCTTTAAAAAGTAAATTACAAACAAAACAAAAGCCGCGTGTACATCAGATTTTTCTTTCTTTGCTCTTCACTCTCCTTTCCGCTGACGGCTCTTCGCGGTTTCGCCAACCGCTCGCGCCATGTCAGCGCGGCGGCGAATGCTCGCCAGCGTGTCCCGCTTCACTGCTGCTAGCGGTTGTTGGTTGGTTGAACTAGAGGACTAGAGTTAGTTGAACTGGAGGACTAAGTTGAACCCCGTAGTTCCCAACAGTCAATGTTACGCGGTAACATGAATAACGGTTTAAACAGCACCCGGGAGCGAAACTTGAGGCTAAATAGTGTTCATATAAGCTCCAATTTTGAAAATAGGCATTCGTAAGCATTTAGGCACGAACGCCAAAAATAGGCATTTATAGGCGCTATAAAAACACTAAAGAAGCCCTTCTTAACCTCCAATTCATGTTCATATATCAAAATGGCGCGATAGGAGCGCAAGGAACAAAATAGGCATTTGCCTAAAATCCGTTCTCTATTAATCACTCGTAATCAAACTAGCTGCAATAAAAAAAAAGAACCTTCCGTGCATCAAGAGACGTAATAAAATGCTGCTTGTTCATTTCTGTTTGATTCATGGAAAAAAGAACCTCTTTGGCGTTGCCATGGGGAACGGCGCGCGTGGTTCAAGGGTCCGTTTTCGCCGAACTGCGCTTCGCCCGGCGCTCTGCTTCGCTCACGCGGTCGCGTCTCAGCAGTATTTTCGGTATCGCGTACTGCCGCGTGTTTTGCATGCTCGTGAAAGTCGCCCTGACAGAAAGTTCGACAAAATACCGCATGCATGTGATGTTGCCGGATGCCCGAATGGGTGCACGCCGCCAGTGCACGCCGCCGCGCAGTAAAGGCGGGCAACGTTGGGCACGGCAACAGTGACGTGAGAAAGACCGCTTTCAGGCGGGTGATTTGAAGTGCGCTAACGCGATGCGGACCACTAAAACGTGATTTTAGTTCAAAATAAGCACTTCCTTGACACAATTAAAAGTAGCACTACGAGGTTTCTGGACCGCTATTTCAACAATCAACGTCGAGAAACTGGATAGCTCACACCTAGCCTCGTTTCCGGCTCATCAGCGCCACTCGGTCAGCCCCAATGGTTGCAATTAGCAAGCTAACTCTGCTGTGCAAGATCTCACATGCCGCGCACCAGATCAGGAACTGCTTCACGATGACTGCGGCTCCTACAAAGGCCCACTTAATACTTTTCACGGGATCACCTCAACACGATAGGGACAGCAGGAACTTTTTTCCTTCCCCATGAGAAGTTTAACCGAGCTCAGGCAGTCACACTAAGAATGTTTCAAACCAAATCTTATCCCACACCCTCTGCTCTTAACAAAATTGATGGGGATTTTCCCACGGAATGTAAAAGTTGTGGACACACTTCGTGTCTGGCTATGCCCCAACCAAAGGGCTTCGGATCTCAACAGTGAGGACGACTGGAGTCGGCGCATATCCAGCGAAGTCCTCCAAGACCAACTCCTGGTCGTCCGGAGAGCTCACGACATCCGGAAAGCCTTTGGCCTACCGGTACCTACGTGGGCGGAGCCACCGACTTAGCTTGGGGGCTTTTGCCCTCGGGCCCTATAGTTTCTCTGGATCAAAACAAAGTTCTTGCCATGCCATGCCATACCAACCGCGCACAAGTGCGCTCGCTCGAGAAGTACCAAGGATGTGACATGTGATGAGCTGTCGTATCGGCGCAAGGAAATCCCGGGATGTCTACCTGTGGCCTCATTTTATCTAGCCGAACGCAGCGCTCACTAAGGGCAACAAGCATTTCCAAATTTCGGATCGCCTATAGATATAGTGCATTATACAGTGCCTCAACTGCGGTTGAAAAGGTACAGCACAGCCATGTTCACGGTTCACCGATTCGAGTGCGGATGCAGGAGCGCTAATCTCCATACAAAATAGAAATGCCGCTTTTGCGACAAAATCTGTCACATTCTGTATTGCGCAGGGCACGTACTAACACACGGCGTTTAGCGTCGCAATCGAATCAAGCGCCTCGGCGATACTTTCAATAGCATCACGACTGTTTTCACCACCTCGTCAGCCACTTCGCGGCGGCGTCCGCAGCCATTGCTGCTCGTTTTTGCTCAATTAAAGCGACTGGCGGCTGTTTATGGGAAATTTAACGGCGATTTTAGTATTTAACAGGTAAATGTTTTTTTTTTTTTAATTGTGATACATACCTGCCCTTAAGGCATAATGCTGTGTGTGTATTATATGCGTGCTGAGAGTCCTGTGTTGTGCATGAATCAGTGTTTTCTGGAATTGCATGTATACCCAGCGGTCATAGCTGGGCGCCACGAGGCCGGCTTGCAGTAGGAGACGAGAGCGTTCGGACTGTAGGCCTGAACATGCCCATATTAAATGGTACGTATCTGCCTCCCTCACCGGGACAGAGCAATAACGACACGTAGCGCCCAGAGGTAAAAGCTACCAGTTCCACGTTGAGATGACAGCCAGTGTAAAGGCAACACCGGCCCGAAGCCTCCTGAACACAACATCTTCCGCCTTAGTGAGGTGAAAGGGGGCAGACACACGGTGGGATAAGAGCCCGTGTGTCCAGCCGGGGAAAATTTTAACGGGCCTGGAGTGAGTTGAGGTGTTGATGTGGGAAGGAACAGACGGAAGATTTGGACTAGGAGGGCAGTGCGCCTGCCGGTCAGCGGCAATGTTACTTTTCTTTTATTTATTTAGTAATACTGTCAATCCCGTCATGGGCTTTTACAGGAGTGGGTTTAAAGAAACTACAGACACTACGGTACACGCATTCACACAAGTATACAATAGTTAGATAAGGTTACAAAAAATAAGAAATGATAATCATAATCGACCAATTTATTAAGGAGGGCAAAAAGATAACGTATAATCGCTTTATCTCAGTTACATATGAAGCATAATGACCCACACAATAATGACGGCGTCTCTAACTTGTTGCTGACAGCACAGTTCAGCAAATTTGTAAACAGTGGGCTGTGCGACCACCGTCTCAGCTAAAACGTTCCAGTCCCGAACAGTCCGCGGGGAGAACGAAAAACTAAAACTTATTGCTGGCGCAAAAGTATTCTCGGCGTGTAAGGTAATGCTCATGACGGGTTTTTCTGGACGTGTCGTAGGGAATGTAGGTGCTTCATTTTCACTCTAATTTTGCTGTGCAAGATGAGGTGCAAAAATTTGAGTCGGAACAGCATCGCACGACTGGCTAGCTTCATTTGTCGCTTGGCTTCGGTTGATGAAAGAAGCGTTAATTGTTGTTTTCCATAGCTTTTATTTATTCTTTACAGTGTCGTTTCAAGTGTTTGTCTGGGTCATCGTAGGGTCTTGTAGTAATAAGAGGATAAAAAGAAAATAAGAAAAAATTTCTGCCAGAGAAGTATCCAGTGCGAACTTTGTGATAATGTAGAAAAGGATTGTGGCTTTTGTTATAAATGTGGTACATGTTTTATGGTTCCATGGTGGTTATTTGCGATACTGATCTTAAAAGATTGTTGGCTTTGTGCGAATTGTGATGGCGCTGTGATATGCATGTGATCAAGAAGCTTATATGTTGGCTTCTTGATCTCAAAATAAAGTCGGTAGTCTGCGCTCTATATTGTCTCCCTCTTTCCTTCTTTCTGCTTGCGCAGCAAGTCTAGTTTGCAGCCTCAAGAGTAGCTGCAGTAACGTAGAGAGGTGGGCGAGTTGGAACTGATGCATTTCGAAAACTTTTCAGCGCGAACGGGACGGAGCACAAAGAAGAGGACACAAGACGAGCGCTCGTCTTGTGTCCTCTTCTTTGTGCTCCGTCCCGTTCGCGCTGAAAAGTTTTCAAAATGCAAGAGTAGCTATGTGATTTTGGGTAGACGGGAGCCATGCCACGCTCGCATATTCTAAGATAGGGCGTATAATCGCCACATTGGCCAAAAGCTTGGCGTCCCTCGTAGAGTATTGCAGGGACTGCTTTAAAAAGAATAGCTGGGTGATTCCACGTAAGATCGAACAAACGATGGCTGGTCGACCTCTCATATTTATTTCAAAATTTTATATATTATTGCCTGATGAGTGGAAAGAAGAGATCCGCAATTTGTTTTGCCGCCAAAAATTTTTTCGAACCACAGGAAATCAATAACGACGAAGAGGTGGAGTGGAGCGCTCATCCGCTCTGCTGTTTTGGCCAACTTTCGTTATGAATTGCACAAAATATATTAAAGTTAGGTAGCTGAAATTTATTTACCTAAATATATGCATGTTTTTGCTTCTGCTCAGGTATTTTTAGTTTTTATGTGTAGTGTAGATGTTTTTATAAAAAACCTCAAAAATGGCCCAATCGGCAAAATTTTCTTTACTTTGAAGGTCTTTATCTCAAAAAAACCTTGTAGCAGAGCGACAAAAATTCTGCATTGCGTTCTTCGTATGCTTATCTACCAAACTGCCAAATCTTGTATTTATATAACTTTTCAGTAAAGAGATATGATCGGGCTAACTTCAAGAAAACACCGAACAATGAAAACTTCTGACGACAATTAAAAAAAAAACCCATTTTTTAAATTTCTTAAACTTTGTCCACTTATTCTCCTCCACATCAGCTTTCACAATCATTAAAAACATGTTGCATAATGTCGTTGCACTAATAGTTACGGCCCCTCCAATGAGACCCTTTGGCAAGGATGGGCAATTCCGACTTCTTGCCCAGCAAGTGTATAAAATGCAGGCAGGATTGAATTTTTAATAGTATACGTTGTTCGGCTACTTGGTTCATAATCTTCAAAATTGGCTAGCGCGAAAATCGACGAGGACTAAGAAGGAACACTGATGAACACTAGCGCCTGTCCTGTACATCAGTGTTCCTTCTTACTCCTTGTCGATTTTCGCGCTAGCCAATTTTGAAAAAGGATTGAATTTCTTTTCATTAAAAGGCCAGCAGGTACCTAGAAAGGTGTCGCCGGCACTGAAGACGTTAATTTTGAAAATATTTGGTCACTGCAGCGGCCACGAGCGCGGAGCTACCGATCAAGCGCGCGCGCACCCGAGATGCTCGTTGTAAGAGACGGCGCAGTGAGAGCTCGTTTTCGCGTCCTCAGACCGATTGAGTTCGAAACAGCAACACCTCTCGGGTGACTTGAACGCACGTGCACCGGTAGTCGCAGTGATCTGGTTAATTGCATCGATTTCATTTTCAGGGGGCATAAGAATGTCATCGTTAAACTGTGCGTTCCGTGAAGATCTTTCATTGCAGTGGTAGCAAAAGTACGCGTAGCACAAGTAGTCCGTCTCACTGACAGTCACTGATCTTTCGGCCGTTAAACGTTCCTTCAAAGCATTTATGTCTAGGTCGGTAACTCTGCGAAATTTTGGCTTCTTTGCAATAATTAAAGGAGTACTGACACGATTTTGAGACATCGCAAAAGGGACATTTTTTGCTTCGTTGGTATGCAGTGTCCACGCTGTCCACACACTGGAGTCGGAGAACACGTATAAAATATTTAATTTGACTTTGAAGTTTTCGTCGCTGAGCATATGCAAGCCAGCCACACTGCAAGGACATTCTCCCGACAAGTCAAGACAGTTCCTCCGAGTTCGCGAGTTCTGCGTCCTGCATGCAGCCTAAATCGTAGAAATCACTGTCAGGGTCACTGGACGACAATTCACTCATCGTTGTCTATTGCGCCACGAGCAGATGACGAATTTCCCGCTAGTACGTCGCGAATTTCTGCATCTCCGTGACGTCACACTGCTATGAAACGACACTGAGAAGCCACCCCCTCGATATCGAAACCGAAAGTGTCTTTTTAAGGTGGCGCTAATTAAAATATATAGGATGCATCCCCAGGCACGACAATAGTCGTTTTAGGTTTCTCGACACCAGTATTTTTATTTAGAGCAACAATCCGAATTTTTTTAAAATTCGTGTCAGTACTCCTTTAAGCTTCTTGTGCTTCGAAAGGTAGTCTCCACAATAGACTCATTCACAGCTATACTTTCTCGTCATGAGACGCACAGGAGGTAAGAGCAAAGCACAAGAACTATCCGCGCCGAATGAAGTGTGAACAGCGCACCAAACGCGCGGCCAGTTCACGCCGTCTGCTGCCGACATCTAATATAGACAAGCGCATCCGGTTACCGATAGTTTTGCTTTTCTTTCCTTTGACAATTTATATTTTGCTTTGCCACTGGAGCGCCACGTTCATGCTTTCCACTGATCGCAACTGGCGCAGCGCAGTTTCTGTGGCAGCAGCGTGCGTGAAGCGAGAGCTCATAGCTCCCTTATAGAGTTTTCATCTTGCTTCCATCTCCACCGTGTTATCAGCGCCTAGCTGAGATGCGAACAGAGGGCGGATAGAATAGCGAAGCTCCAGTGCACGTGCGTTCAAGTCACCCGAGAGGTGTTGCTGTTTCGAACTCAATCGGTCTGAGGGCGCGAGAACGAGCTCTCACTGCGCCGTCTCTTAAAACGAGCATCTCGGGTGCGCGCGCGCCTACTCGGTAGCTCCGCGCTCGTGGCCGCTGCAGTGACCAAATAATTTCGAAATTTACGTCTTCAGTGCCGGCGACAACTTTTTAGGTACCTGCTGACCTTTTAATAAAAAGAAATTCAATCCTGCCTGCATTTTATACACTTGCCGGGCAAGAAGTCGGAATTGCCCATCCTTGCAAAAGGGTCTCATTGGAGGGGCCGTAACTATTAGTGCAACGATATTATGCAAGATGTTTTTAATGATTGTGAAAGCTGATGTGGAGGAGAATAAGTGGACAAAGTTTAAGAAATTTTAAAAATGGGGTTTTTTTTTAATTGTCGTCAGAAGTTTTCATTGTTCGGTGTTTTCTTGAAGTTAGCCCGATCATATTTCTTTACTGAAAAGTTATATAAATACAAGATTTGGCAGTTTGGTAGATAAGCATGCGAAGAACGTAATGCAGAATTTTTGTCGCTCTGCTACAAGGCTTTTTTGAGATAAAGAGCTTCAAAGTAAAGAAAATTTTGCCGATTGGGCCATTTTTGAGGTTTTTTTATAAAAACATCTACACTACACATAAAAACTAAAAATACCTGAGCAGAAGCAAAAACATGCATATATTTAGGTAAATAAATTTCAGCTACCTAACTTTAATGTATTTTGTGCAATTCATAACGAAAGTTGGCCAAAACAGCAGAGCGGATGAGCGCTCCACTCCACCTCTTCGTCATTATTGATTTCCTGTGGTTCGAAAAAATTTTTGGCGGCAAAACAAAATGCGGATCTCTTCTTTCCACTCATCAGGCAATAATATATAAAATTTTCAAATAAATTTGAGAGGTCGACCAGCCATCGTTTGTTCGATCTTACGTGGAATCACCCAGCTTTCGCATCGTTTTCCTTGTGACGTGTTCTACATGAGACGACCATCCTAAATCTCGCAGTGTGGTCTTGAATTCAGCGCACCTCGATGCAAGCAACTGTATTACGATTCATCGCGTGTATGACCTCGCAGATTTCCATCGCCTCGTAACTTAATTGGTCTACAGTTGCAACGAGTCTCTTCGTGTACCTTCAAACATTATACGAAGGCTTTTTTTTTCGCCTTGTTTTACACCAAAGTTGTCAAAAGGCCTCCCCAACTGTTTTCATACGGCGAGGGCATGCTCCGTATCAAATGTCAAAGTCAGCCAACTGCCACATGTTTGTGCGCCTGCGACGGCAGACGATTGACCGACTAGTCTAGCAACGCAGACTGCGTGCAGCCCCAAAGCGGCGGTATGGCCACAAGAAGTCCGTGAGAATGAGTATGCGGCACTGGTGATTAATTATCACCAAGAACAGCTAGCCACTTGCTTATGAACTTCATTCCCTTTGAACTATCAGTTGGTCAAACTGGCATGCATATATTTCATCGCGGGTAGGATCTCATTTTTTTAGGACTGAACATCATCGAATCAACATTGAAGTGAATGCCCTCGTTCCCAACGTAGTGGTCCACGTTACCATCTTAATCTTCTGTTCTATCAGTGTGGATGATGAGCCACGTAGTAATTTTTAAATCCTTAGGTTTCGGGACGTTCTTGGGAACGTCTACACATGCGTCTGCAAGAACTCAGAGCCGTCATGACGATAAAGAATAATGCAGAATAATTTTTAAAGAAGCAGAGGAGACCTACCTTTAGGACACACACCTCGTGGAAAGTCGCGATCACCGCGCCAGTTCACTGGCCAGTGCGTAACAAAAGAGAAAAACACACGGGACACTGATACGAAATAATGCCACTACGTTTCAATAACAACAAAAAAGCGAAGTCGTAGGTGTAAATGTGCGCACAAACATGAATATAAAACGCGTGCGCTGAAGTTTCGGCTTTGCATATATATGCGCACGACGTGCTACCTGAACGTCCATTTACCTGACTACATCAGCTATCGCGCCTGTCTCGTGCGTGAACCGTTAGGTATGTTGCTTTGGCAATGTGATTATGCGCGCGTAACCCATTGTTCGTCTTGGCTAAAATAGGATATCGGGTGGAGCTCCTTGAAAGGCAAGGACCTTGCGCAATGCTAAAGCGCCGGAAAGACCGCTGCCAGCAAGAACAACAGGGAGGACCACCAGGCCTGTGTACCGCCGCTCGTGGCAGCCAGCAACGAAAGGTCCGGCCTGTCGGAGGTAGGGCTTCCTGCGAGGGCCAGAAGGACGCGAAGCAATCACCACCGGTCTGACTGGTCCATTTCATCAGGGCAGGGTAACCGAGCTTAAATTACAGCAGGATTATTCATTCTTACGGTTTTACGGTTTTAGTTATATCACTCGAGCCGCAACACTGCCCGTACAGGAGGAAAGGAATCACATAAACCATGCGGGCCCATGTTTCTATAGCATCATCGCCTCCCCATGCAACTGTGTCCCTCGATAGGCGACACCACTTCATTCATACCTCCGTGTCCCTCTCTCTCTTTTAACCACTATTGAGTGCGTAGACGCCCGCCTTTACAGAATGGTAAATGCATACGTATTGTAAAAATGCAACAAAGTGGGGCTATCAACAATTAAAGATGGTAACAACACGAACAAACAAGGTTAAATTTGTTAAGGAACAGAGCTCCGTAACAAGAGAAAGGCGCTCTACGTAGCAGCGCAGCATGCATGTTTAGCATCTGCGCTCTTTCGCAAATTAAAAAGTGATAAACTTTTTTTTTTTTAAGGCAAACTAAGAAGGGGGCGGCGCCTTGGTTTCAGGCACAAGATGTCGTGGACCATATACTGCTACATCAACTGCACTTCCCAATGTCGAAACTCGACACGGAAACTACAAGGAGCAACAAACAAATACCGCATTCATGCGAGCTGGTATTTGGTATAATTCCCATAGATGGGTATATTGGAGGAAATAGCGCGAAATGACACGGAACGAAAGTCTGAATAGATTAGCAGACAAGCAAGTAATCTTTTTAATGCAAACAAAGTTATATGCGCACCGTATATTTATCACATACGCTGGAAAACAACGAAGAAAGAAGTGAAACAACGGAAACGTACAAACCCCATAGGCACCTATGCACGGTAGCAAGATGTACACCTATACAATCGCGATACGCACGAATTGAAACGCGTCATACTTTTTTTTTAATAACGCTGGCTATGAGCAATGATTCGTAATAAGCGCGTCATGTCGCTGTAAATCTGGCCGCTAAAAGTAATGTGTAAGCGTGCGAGTCAAAGTTGCGCCGATATGACGCGGGCTGTAGACGCTGGAAACGAAAGTGCGTGCATAACCTTGCCTTAAATGTTCGCGTTTCAATCCGTGAGTACTGCACATATCGTTCAAACGGATGAAGCTCATTAGCAAATAATTTTTTTTTCTTTGGCACAATCGACTGACAGATAGCTGGTGCATGTAACTATCAGTTCTTTTGATACACGTTAAGGCGCTATAAGTCGAGTGTCATTGATCGTCTTTATGCCTCACAACGCTTGTCTTGCTATATACCAGGAACCACTAACATTCGTGGTAATGCATGGTTATAATCTATTTTCAAGCAAGGCTTTCTTTGCGAACCCTTCGAATTTTCCTGACCGTACTGCTGGTTGCTGCTATCTTGCCAACCATAGCTCATACGCACAACACTCGAATCGGCTTATAAGAGTATGATAACTCCACCTGAACTACCTTCACAAGTGTTCCGGTTGCTGACCCCGTTGTCTACGGAATTCCGCACTGAAGCAACAAACGACAACTGAATATCCTCAGTGCAACAAATATACTTCATCAAAAGCGCAATACATTTAATGAAACAAGCATCTCTATGCCGACCTTTCCGGGTTTCGTGGTTTCGCGCATCTGCTTGGTCGTGCTCTCCTCATTATATGCCGTTTAGTATTGTGTGCCGACCCTCGAGACAGTGTCTGCAGTAGGTTGGCCGATTCCGGAGTCGATGTAATGGTGGCAGGCACGTAATGTCGATTGTGCAAAACATTGTGCAGTATATGATCACTTGCGTGGCATTTCACTAACTTGGTTCACGAAAACTTCGCTGCTCATATTTCGACATGCAGGAATATGCCGCAACATTTTCTTTTATCTGTTCTCGCGCATCCTCAATCTCGCATTATTGCAGCTTTCGCGGATAAATTAGCTTATATAAGTTTGTTCTAGTACGTGGCGCGGACTGCATGCAACCAAAAGGTCGGAAAAAGCAACGCAACTTGAGTGAATCATAAAAGCGGACTTTTTAATGGCGAGCACATTGGGCCATTCGACCAGTAAATACTGAACCCCTCAAGACAACAGTGTCTGGCCAGCCTGCTGCTCTCTCCCTTCTAGGTTGATCGGACGAACACTGTGTGGAATCGCGTAATTATACGAACACATCAGAGCTGATCGAGAACTCAATATGGTAATTCCCACTTTTATGGTCCTACTGTATACCACCCCACTGCCCAACAGTGGCTTTTCGAACCTACAGCAACTCCGCCAACGGGAAATTTGATTATATCTTTGGTTTTAGATCCAAAAAAAAAAAAAGTCACAGTTTCGCCGCAAAGGCGAAGCAACGAATGCGATAGCAAGAAACTAATGCTAGACGAAATGACGCACGCCAATGGATACTCTCAGTTTGAACAGCGCTCCTGTTTCAAAGGCGGCCGAAGCAGCGAAGGAAACTAGCGTGCTTCAAGTGTCGAGCTGTGACACTTGATAGTTCGCGCTCATCTTCTGTTGGTTCGTTTAGCGGCGTCCCTTGAGCTCGAGTGACTTTCGTACGCTCCGTAACAAGAGCGCGGACATCACGGTGAAAGCAGTGAAAGCTCGAAATATATTCTTCCCCTCACCACCAGAAAACCGCGCGAGCAGACAGCGGAAGGGCAAGGTTCTCCCTGCGCAAATATAAGAAGAAGCGAACGAGCTCGCCGACGACTTTTAAATGCGCCCGTCGCCCTCCTAGCGCCATCTCGCTGGTAATGAAGAAACGCTTAGAAGCGCCTGCCGTCTCTGAGTTCGTCCAGCGGTAAAGGGTGTGTATATAACGCTCGCCGTTAGCTAGGCGGAGGATCTGCGTTTCGTGGCGTAGTGGTAAGCGCCACTCGGTGCGGAGCAAGAGGTCCCTGGTTCGATTCCGCGCTTTGGAAGGTTTCTTCTGAATTATTTTTCTTTGGGGCTTTTATATATATATATATATATATATATATATATATATATATATATATATATATATATATACTTATACATATACGGTGCATGACGGCGGCGACGGCGACGGCAAAATTCAGCCGAGACTGTCCATATAATTGCTATCGCAATAAAAGAGGTGTTCATTCTCGGCAACTCCATTACAAAACAAAGAATATGCGTCTTAGTCTTAGCGCGCGTGAAGCATATATCGACCTGCCTATCATATAATATAGTCCCGACGTTCGCATTGCTAACTACTGTTACGGCCACCAAAAATCAACACCTACTGAACAACGCATCGTCGGTTCGCGCCTTTTAATGGGACACTAAGGAGAAAAACGATTTTTCTCGTATCAGTAAAATTACTCTTTTCGAGATACCAAAGACACCCCGCTTGCTGCGAGAAGACGCTTGATAATAGAGAAAACGCGTCAAAAGAAAATGCGGGTGGCGACGCCACCTTAAAGCTCCCGTACCAGTCGCCGTGACGTCATAGATTTTGACGGCGGCTACTAGGGCCTATAGGCGGTTCCTAGTCGGTAAAAAAGAAGCACACTGTCTTCCGAGGGAGCCAGAGACAACATACCAAGTTTCAGGAAAGGCTGTTGCTAGGGTTACGTCCAGACGCAACTGTAGTCACCGCTATCGTTACGTCCAGACTAAACTCCCTAGATTTTTCCCTGTTGAAGAGCAGGGAAAATCTAGGGACTCTAGTCATGTGGCTTTCCACCAACGTGAGTACATTATTTTCCTGTTGCTCAGTGAAGGCCCTCTGCGCCCTTCGGGCGCGGCAACCTAATCGTGGCTTCGCCCTCGCTTCGCGAGTGCGGCCATTTCGCTAACGCTCAATGGCCGGTTGGCAGGGTCACGGTCACGCGCTACTGGCCGCTGTCGCGGCCACGCGCTGTTTAGCCCGCGCGCCTGCCCCGTTCGGGGCAGGCGGAGGCGCACGTAACCCAAGAGCCGCGTCGCGCTTCTCTGGCAACAGACTTCAGCAACACCTGAGACAAAAAAAAAGCACCAGCAGCGAGGTTCGAACCAACATCCTCGCAGTTCCGAGCACGACACGCTAGCCGCTGCGCCACTGAGGCCAATCGGTTCGGTGGGTCTAACGGGCTCTATTTGTATTGCTATGCTGGACGTAACTTTTAAGACTCGTTATTCTTACGTCCAGACGTAACTGCACCGGCTCGTACCGTTACGTCTAGACGTAACGCTAGACACTCCCTTCAGGAAATTTCGTTGAGCCAATGTGGTCAAAATACGAAACAATATTATGAATCCGTGATGTCACCATCGGAGATTTTGGAGGAAAATTTAAAAGTGAAACTTCTGATACTGATTCTCTCACCTGATGGTGACATTAACGACACTAAAGTTTTCAGGATATAATTTGTCAGTCTCGACTAATATATTGCTTCCCTTTGGCGTCCTTTAAGGCTCAGGTACGATATAAAAATTGAGAAAAGGAAGCATACAAGGTTCAAAAAGAAAGAAAAAAAAAACACGATGCAACAAATACCTCGGAAGTGCAGGTCAGTGGACAACGTCGATCCCGTGCACACGCATGGAAAGCGGCCTCTAAGCGTTACGCATCTCGTTTCCGCACTGCCGCTTTCTTCCTTCGAGAGAAGAAAGCGACAGTGTGGAAGCGGTAAACATCTGTTCTTTCGCCTCACTCCGGGCTTTCACCCGTTCTTGATGTGATCCCCGCGACGCACTCTTCCATGTTGTGCGAGCGCCATACCAGATAATTTAAACCAAATTACCAGTCGCCAAGCGTAAACACCGCTTATTCCAACAAACTGCAATTTAGGCAACCAGAAATTGCATTTCCGCTGGTTCGTTATCCTTACACAGAATTCAATTATTACGGTGAGCGCAGTCACGGTATTTGTGGCGTACTTGCATAAGCTGGAAGGGGGGAAAATACACATAACGAATGCGCGATAGTAGATGTACAGATTTGACAAAAGTGTATGCGCGCTACTCCGCGCCTTCCCCATGAACGAAGCTCGGCTGCGTGGTTCGATTCCCGTGGTGCTCACACCAACTTCAGACACCTAAATGGTAAACACGCCAGCTGCTTTCATCCCACAGAGCGTTGGAACTTGTGGCATACCACGGACACCAGCCTGCAGCCAGCCAGGCGGTCAAAAATAACATAGCTCGTGCATATTTGACAAAGAGTGCACATATACCAGAATGTAGGAATGCGTATGCTACAAGCAGTGCCGGCCAACAAGTGACACTGTGTTTAGCGCAGGCGCGCACACCTATTGCCTCCGCGATTTACCCACTCCCTCATCACAAACGGATGCTGTTTAGTGTTTTATATTTTTTAACATCTGAAGTACTTGCTTCATTTAATTACATCAAAAGCTTTTTTTTTTTAACTTAGTTTCGACTTGAATTTGGCTCGATGCTGAGGTGACAAAACGTGTGGATCTCAGCTAGATGCACTAATCGACCAATTGTTGAATTTAAGCGCGCAAGGAAGAGGCAGCACATTGACCTTGACTTGCGTGTGCGCTGCAGTTCGACAACAAATCAGTGCGAATATTTTTAGTCTAATTGCATACCTGCCAAGTTTGGAAAAACGGAATCCGGCAGATTTACTCAACGGGGGGGTACTGCGATAGCAATTATATGGACACTGTCAGCGGAATTTTGCGGTCGCCGTTGACGTGTACAGAGTCCAAACCGTTAACATCGCTTACGCATCGTCTGTTTCACGTGCGAGTAAAAGCGCGCTAGCGCTAGGGACGAACGCGGTTGAAGCAGAGATGAAACGACCCGGCCGTCACCGTCGCGCGAAGGGCACATGCGATAACATCGCTCCGCGTGCGAGGCCTGCAGTCGCTTGCTTACCAGTTATTTCGTCGGGCAAGGAACCATAAGGGGCGCCGTTGAGACGGGGACGGTGGCGAGCGCTGGCGAACGTGCTATCTCGACATACATCGGTAACGGCTACCCTTTTAAGTGCTGGGCTTTAACACAAAATTTCGAAGGCGAGATAACTTGTGGGATAGATTTGTGTGTACACAAACGCATCATCTACGAAATATTAACAGCTGATATAACCTATAACACATTTAGCATCAATTTTTAAATTGCGTGAAGCGCATCTGTACGCGAAACGTCCCACCTCGCGTCACGACATCAAACAGCCACCTGCATCACGAGCTTGTGTTGGCGCCATAATTCTTGTGAGCGCTCTCTCCTAGCGAAAACAGACCACACCTTTTTTATGTATTTTTATGTACGCATCACAGGCAAGACGTGGCTGCAGCGCTATGACACGTTTGCGTTGGCAGCACTGCGGCACAAAGTGCACAGCTACTTCATGCGCAATGAAACTGAGTTGAACCTTTCTACCATCGTTAAAAAGGTAAGAAGAACAATCCTTTCTACTCCGTGGCCAGACAACTTTGCTCATGTGGCTAGACAAAGCACTGGACGAGCGGGGCGAAACGGATTTCCGGGAGATTTTCCTATGACCCGTACAACCGGGAGAAACGTTCAAAATCTGGGAGTCTCCCGGGTAATCCGGGAGACTTGGCAGGTATGTAATTGTCGTATGTGATGCCCAGAGGACGCCGTAATCAGAAACCATGGCTTCTTGCAAAACTTCAAGTAATATCTAAGTCAGGTTGACAATAACACACCAGCATATGCCAGAGTATGCTTAACAGTTTTTCACCAGATGTATCACTGCCATCAATCTATATCGCTTGCAGCGATACAAAATGTAAACTTACTTTCTCGAATGACGTCGTTGTCCTTACGGCGAGAGGCTCGTCTAATCAGATTGTGCGCGCGACACAAATGGCGTTGTACATTCTCGTATATACGATAAGACTGTGGGGTGCACGGTTCTGTAATACTGCAGCGACCGTCCGTCGCTTCTTTCTCTCGTTCCGGTCAAGTACCCATCAACGGACCGGCGTTCTTTTAGCGATTTACGAGGAAATTTTTCCCTCTTCTCAGAAAGCCGGTTTCCCTCGCCGTGGGGTCGTTATTCCTTCTTGGTTCAAGCGGAGAGTTGGGCTTGTTGGCACATAATCTTGACAAACAGCAGCGCAAAAAAAAAAAAAAGAAAAAAAAAACACGAACGGAACAAAAACGACGAGGAAGAGCGCTTCTTAGTGTCGAGGCAGCTTCACCGACAGATACCTCTACAGCCACTCGGACCTCGGCAGACCGTTTTTACTTTTGAATAAATCTCAGTCTGCTCTCTGTTCTCAAGCTGTCAACACGCTTATTTCTTGCCTAGGCCTACACTAAATTGCACTCCCGACAAGTGGTGACCCAGGACATTTAGGTTTTTTCGACTACTATAGCCAGGCCAGACGCTGCTACTACTTGTGCTGCTGACAGAGACGACGCCACGATTGCGTCTCCGGTCATCGCCGCAGAGCTTCAGCTTCCCAGCTTTTGGCCCAAGAATCCACGAGTTTGGTTTACGCACGTAGGAGCCCGTTTTAGACTCATGCCCATCAGGTACCTGCACGTCATCGCCGCGCTACCCCTCGACATCACCGATGCTGTAGACGACTTCCTCGCGGGTATACGCCTTCTGCCACAGCATACGACGACCTGAAACGCACGGCCCTGCAGCGTCTCGAGTCATCGCAACAGAGTAGGCTCGAGCAGCTCCTTTCCGAGGAACTCGGTGACCAACGACCCTCACAACTACTGCACCGGATGCGTCAGTTACTCGGTAAGCAATCTACAAACGATAGCCAGCTTCTAATTTTGCGCCAACTGCTTTTGCAACTCCTCCCATAGTCAGTACACAGGTACTATTGAGTCTCAATCGGCTAGCTGCATTCGCCGACCGCATCTGCGACTACATGTATTCGGCACAGCTACCCATCGCCGCTGCGAGAGTCTCAGAGCCAGGCGACCGACTATCGCGCGTGGATGAAACAGTGGGCCGCCTTATATTAGTGCACTTGAGATGCTGACGACTCGCCACAACGCTGACGACCAACTTCGGCTTAAATGTGTGTAATAAAACCGTTCGGCTTCACAGTCTCGCAGTGAACCTAGAGTACGCGCTGTGGCTGGTACCACCGTCGCTTCCGCGAACAAGCCAGTCGTTGCACTCAGCCCTGCTCACGGACGGGAAACGCACCAGCTAGTCGCTAACGGCGGCATTACACTTCGGACCTCGTTCACGCCGTTTCTTCGTGGTCGGGCGTATCACCGGCATCCGCCTCCTCGTCGACACCAAAGCGGAGCTGACTATCGTTCCCACAATCGGAGATCGCCAACGCGGCAAGACCGCAACATCGGACTCAGCCGCCTGCACAGATGGGTGTTCGTAATCGCCGACGTCAGCTTTGCCATACTGTGGAGGAGTTCCTCAACCATTTTAACCTGGATGTGAGTATTCGCGATTTACGCCCAAAGCATAACGTCACAGCCCTCGATGTACCTGTCCCGCAGTCCAACCTCACTTCATCTGGCGTATCTCGGCCAGTCTCAATGTACAATTAGGTACTTCCCGAGTACCCGAAAATCACAAGGCACCGAAATGATGAGCTGCCAGTGTCTATGTATGAGGTGCTTAGGTGCTTGCTGAGTACCCGCAACTCACGAAGCCCCGAATCCGCTTTTTTCACGACGCCCCGGCGCATGCGCTCTCCCCTTGCGGAAAAGTCGCCAACATCTCATCACGGAGGCTTTGCTTCTGACAATACCGGTTCTCCCGGCCCCTACCAAACCCCTACCAAAACGGCAGAGGGCTGCACAGGAAAATGAAAGAGACGGATTGATCAGCTGCACTTGAAACACGAGGTTATGCATCATATCACCACAACCGGCCCATCTGCCGCCGCCCGTCCACGGAGGCCTGCTGGAATGAGGTTGGAAGTCGCCCGCCGTGAGTTCGAACAGATGCTTCAGCTCAGCGTCATTCGTCTCTCCTCCAGATGGAGAGGTAATGCCGTCACCACTCTGTATCAATATCTCCTTCTCTACATGCCTTCGGCACTCGTCTCGCAGGGACCGAAATATACAGCAAGATAGATTTGATGACCACGTACCACCAAATTCCTGTCGAACTCGGTGACATTCCGAAGACAGCAATCACCCCATTTAGACTATTTGAGATCGTCCCCATATATACTTTACGACTTGAAGAATGCAGCGCAAACATGTAAAAAATGTTCATTGATCAGGTTATGCGCGGAATCCCGTTCATTTTTGTATGCTTTGACTGCACTCTCTTTTCAAGCCGCACAAAGAGCGCCTTCGCCTTCCAGTTGGGCGACTGTATGAACACGACCTAGCACTAAAGCCCCTAACATGCACTTTTGCAGTAGAAACCCTGGATTTTTCTCAGCCATCGCATTTCGCCCTAATTGACCAAAGCACTAAGAGTCACGGGTGTGGGCAATTGAGGACTTCCCCCTCTAACCTCCTTCCGAAAGTCTGCGAGTTTCTGGGGCTCAAATTTTCGCAGGCTCTTCATACCACCCTGTGCGCAAGTTCTCCAGCCGCTTACCGACCTGCTATGTCGTGAATCCAAGAAACCGCCTACCTTCCACTGGTCCTTGGAGCACGAACACTCGTTCCAGGAATCCAAAACGCGGTTGGCGACTGCAGTGTCGATGATTCATCCGCTGCCCGCCTTGGCAGACGCGTCGACCACGGCAGTGGGTGCAGTACTGCAGCAGCATGATGGCAATGACTGGAAATGGCTGGGCTGCTTCTCAAAGCACCTGAAACCTAAAGATGCTCGCTACGGCACCTTCGGGAGAGAGTTTTTGGCCATAGATGCTGTCAAGCATGTCTGTTTTTCTTTTTTTTTGTTTCTTGAAGGCTGTATCTTTTTAGATTTTGACTGACCACAAATCGACCTTCGTCTTCAAGAGCAAAAGTTTCTCGAACTCAGAAAGTGAGCTTCAGCAACTTCCCTTAATTTCCGAACTTTCTCCCCGAGCTCCGCGGCAAGGCTCGTCGCTCCAGCTAGCGGAAGTGCCGCTTCCCTACACAACATTGCTCACCTGCGACACATCGCAGGCAGCTCCTCGCCCGTTCGTGCCCCACCAGTTTCGGCGAATATTCGATTCGCTACAGGGGCTCGGCCATCCAGGCATCGGAGCGAGACCGAGGCTGATCAAGGGCCACTTCGTCTGGCCAGGGTTCAACAGAGTTATTCCATCCCTGAAAGGCTGTGAAAGTGACCCAGCACACGCGTTTAGCGGTGCAGCTGTTTCGGCCACCAGATAGCCGCTTCGACCACGTGTATTTTGATTTGGTGGGACCTTTTCCACCTGCCAAGGTTTCAAGTGCCTCCTCACGTGTGTCAACCAGTACTCAAGGTGGCCTGAGGCGACCCCTCTACAAGACATCACGGCCGGAACAGTGGAGGAAGCATTTATTGCTACGGGTTATTGCGGTGCAGTTACCCTCTGGGCATAACTACTGCTCGGCACGCGCCTTCATAACACCACGGCACTGTTGAGCACGATTAAACATCTCCACTTGCAACTGAAGGCGTCATTGAGCGTCACGCTTGATAGACAGCACTGGGTGGGAAAGCTGCCCTATAGTGCGAACAACAATCAAGGATGACCTCAGAGTCAGTGCAGCCAAGACGCTCTATGGGTCATCAATCCGCATTCCAATTTCGCACCAAGTAAGACACTCCGCCGGCAGTATCGCAGCTCCTAGACAGGCTAAATTCCTTGCTGGACCAGCTTCGACCTACACCCCTATGTATTGCCCGCGAACAGCCTGTGTTTACTTCGACAACACGAACGTCTTTCTGCGACGCGACTCCATCAAGCCTCTGTGCATGATGCCACATGAGAAACAGTAAAGGGTGTTCATCAGGGGCATAGCCAAGGGGGGGGGGGTTCAAACCCCCCCCGAAATTTTTCAGTTTTGCTTGCGTATATAGGCACGCACACATACAAACGCACGCACGAACATACATAAAGTATGATTGAACCCCCCCCCCCCCCCCGAAAAAAATTTCTGGCTACGCCTCTGGTGTTCATGTACGGCTTGCCCCTCACACACATGATCTCAGAGACCATGTTACACGGCTCATGTCCACTGTCTGCTACAAATCAGACTAAACTTGGAATTCCGCCAAGCTAGTGCTGAAGGCAACAGAAAGGGGTCGCATACGGTGTAGGTGCGGTTGTACGTGGCAAGGTAATTTGCATGTGCTGGTAACAATTCATCACTCATCTATGTCACCACTCTGGAGCACACACTACACATACGAGGAGCGTGCACTTAAAGGCCTTAACTTTACAAAGTAATCATCAAATGATGTCAGTATCAGGGTTTATTGCCTCACGTACGAATCGATTGCCGCAACAATTTATCAAATTCGTCAAGAACGAGTGGAGTTACAGGGCTTTGTCGCACGCTTTAAGTGCTTTCTCTCCTCTCATCCCGACGAGGGCGCAGGAAGCTACAAGGGGAGGGATGGTATGGGGGAAAGAAGTTATGCCAGTACCCGTCATGATCTTGAACGTGCGTGATGAAATGCGATCACCCTCTCCGGTTGCAATTCCTATGAGCGAGTGTGGCTCACTGTGTAACGTTAGCAGACTATGGAGCACACACGTCGACACGTGGTGGCACCCAGTGGCAAGAAGCGCATTTGATCCAAATGCCGCTCTTGATTTAGGTCGGCTATTGGCCAATAGCATGCTATCTGCTGTTCAACATCAAACAGCAGGCGCCGGCAGCTCCGAAGAGACTGAGCACAGGCCTCTTATGAAAAGAGGGCGCCTGAAAAAATGGCAACTTTGCGCTCTGCTCGCTCCGCTTCTAAACTCTCCTTGTCGTGCATGACTGCTAGATTTGGCTGAGCTGTTCATAGCAGTGTCTGCTTTCCACAGGATGTGTTTTTTCACCAAGCCTGAGAGGTGGTTCGTGACCCCTTTAAAATCCCTTTCCCATACTTCCAACATCAAGTTCACAAAGTAGAACTTGAAGTACTTCCTCATAAAAAAAAATAACAGGTGGAAAGATTGGTGGTTACACACTACACAGCCGTCCAATCATCGTCTGCAAGAAACATTACAAGGGTTGATAGCAACATTTTAGCTTTATTGTCATCAATAAAAGGTGGGAGTGCTGACGTTACAAGAAGGAAACAACTAAACAGTAGTTACTTTTTTTTTGGCAGCGTTAACTTCAAGGAATTCGTATTGCTCCAGACCATAATGCATTAGACTACCAGTCTGAGGCAGCATGTCGTTTAGTTGACTGCAAAACCCCTTTCAGCACAAATGACAAAACTCAGTCCTGAACTCCATTTAGTGGTAATGCCAGCAGAACAAAGTGAGCTGAATAACTGTCAATATCACATTTCTTTAAAATATGTTCTGACTTAATTATCTGCTATCAGATCTTCACACCAACCACTACCATTATTACTAAACTCTTGTGAGCCAGTGCAGACTGGTTATAATGCATGTTGGAAGATCTACAAGAATACATACTGTATAAGGATATACCAACAGTTATATAATTACATTTTATGTCTAGAAACTTCACCTGGGCTGTGAAGCCTACATTGTTTTCCTTAGTAGCACAGATGAGTCACGACAGATGAATTCAATTTTTTTGTCACCTTAGACTATTCTGCATGACAGAGTAAGATGGACATATCCGGCCTCATTGGAATGAACACTGGAACTGAAACCCTCAGCGATGTACACAGACAGCAGGAAATAGTAAGTGCATCGCTGCGATGGTTTCCTTAACAAGCACACCCTGTGGGCACAGATCCTTTTTTATCACGAAATAGCTCCTTCCCTGAGCCTTGGAAAACTGCAGTACCTCTTGATACACTTGTGACTCTGTGACAGCCCGTTGGATGGCAACAACACCGTCGAAACAGTTACCTGTCAGGTTTCTCTTGAGCTTTGGAAACAGGACGATGTCTGCCAGGCTCACATCAGGGCTGATACAGCCCTGATGTGAACCTGGGAGACTTCTTCCTGCTCTTAAATCTCAAGAGAAGCCTGAAAGGTCACCATTTCAACGATGTTAAAGCCATCCAACAATCTGTCACAGAGTTTCTGAGTAAAGTCACGGCAGCTGACTTTTGGGGAGCCTTTGCAGTAAGGCAATTGTGTTGTAATCCGTGTACCGACGCCCAAGAAAACTATTTTGAAGAGTTTAATTAATATGCACCGATCGGATCAATAAATTTTTTCACCAAGCCCAGTCTCATTACTTTACAGACAGACCCTTTATGTATGCTTGCACCACAAGACATGATTGGCTGCCATTGTAGGCAGTTACCCAATTGTAAAAGAGAGCCCTAAAAACAAGGACACAAGAGAAACAAAGGCGACAGCACGAGCGCTACTTTTTTAGTGCTCTTTTTTTTTTATGCTGTCATACCAACTCATGCAACAATCCATCCTTCACAGTTACCCACACTATTCAATGCGTTTAGTAGGAATAAAACTTTCAGCAGGATTAGTTTTTTTTTTTTTCAGTTGTTCATCATTGTCTCTTCAGAAGTGAAACCATAGTGATAGCTTCAGTCCCTGAGCCACATTCTTCACTGTGCTATCCAGCTGACACAATGAGAAAGATTTCACATATTGGAGCCCATCTTCCATTATTATTGAATTTAATAGTGGTGACCAGCTACATGTGTGACTCTGATATTGTTTCCAACTCTGTTATTTTTAGGTGATCACTCTGCTGGAAAGCTTTGAATGTTTATACCAAGCATCTTTTCTCTTCACAGGCATGTTTGAAAAGCAGAGTAGTACATTAACTGTGATGCAAAGGCCTCTGTGAAATGAGAATACTATATGTCCATAATTAGTACATTTTTTACTGCTTTTGAATATAAGGCACCATCATATTTGATATCTTTGATCAGATACGCCACTTTTTATTTTAATTTTTGATCGTACCCTAAAAAGCTTTCCCTACCAATAACAAGTGCCCTTTGATGCTACACCATGTCATTGTCTCCTTGAGCAGTATACTAGGCTCACTCCCAGCAATAAACTTTCACAATTAATTAAAGTAATGAACGATTCTAGCAGCACTCTGCGCATAGGATTTTAAGTGGTACATCACCAGCTAAGTATGACATCAGGCAGATTATTACTACAAATATGAGCCATGCACCAGTCTGCACTGTGAGTACTTGCACTATAAGCAGTCTACAGTGTATCACACTCCCCTTGATAAAGCAGTAATATAATCTACTATTGCATCATGAGAGGGTGTTCAATAAAGAACATCGTGGGCCACGTATTATGGCCGGGGCAGAGAGACAGCAAATCAATGTAGTGGCGGGGCATGGGGGGGAAGAGGGGGGAATCGGTATGCTCATTTTAGAACACTAAGCAGGGCCGATCAAAGTGGTAACACGCATCCAATGGAAAAATAAACCTTCACATTATGTACATGAACATCCATACAAGTATGTATGTGTAAGATTAAAGGCCATCTTATTTACAGTAGATTCAATTTCTTTCTCCAGTAGGAGGTACACAAACACTAGAACATGAACAACCCCAAAGTGGTTATATGAAAGATGACCGCTAAACTAAGGAGCAAGCTGGCTAGGCCCACAAAGCAGAATGGCACCTTCCTCCAGAGTTCACATGCATCAGGCTCAACTCTGAACATATGTGGTTCGTTAGCACTGCCAGCATAGCTACTACTCCTTTCATCTTAATGAAACACTTCAGGGTCTTTTTAAGTTCAATGCACAGCAATAAAACCCATGAAACATGTCCACTCATCACACTGCTTATAAAAATATATCTAGACGACTTCTCTGCAGTTACACAGGCCCCCTTTTTTCCAGACACCTATTGTGCTGATCCTACATCAAGACCTACAAGTAAACTGCATAAGCATGGATCAAAACAACAGCCTTTTGAACTGCTAAACAATAAAGGCTGCTATTTGATACTCATCACACATGCCTGCTGCAGCATTTTATGTTTGCACAAACACATTGCAGTACTTTTACCTTTTCATTACACCTGAACAAGTGAGATGTAAGCATTGTGATTTCCGCAGCACTGAACCCTGCTGCCCTATGTTTCATCATAACTACTTTCTTCACAATACACAAGTTCCACATTTTTGTTCCCCTAAACAAATGATAAATAGGAAGATTATACAAAGTCGATTACGAGCTCCTGCTGATACAGCCTACTTTGGTATTATATATACTACAAGTTTTAAGTGATTTGACAAAACCACTTCGTCGATTCATGAGTAGTCTATTAAACAATCACGGAGCCAGAGTATTACTAAATGTGAAGCTGTAGTGCAGGTGTCATTGGAAACATTTTTAGAAAGTGGAGGAGAATAAAAAACCAGATAACTGAGAAATGTTCAAGTTCTGCTACACATAATAAAAGACAAAAAGCGGAATTATATGCACATAACACAATGACAGCAGTAAATGCACACAATCAGAACAATTGCTACTGTGTTAATGAAGTTCCCTGCAAGAACTAATAACACTATCAGCAATAAAACAGCATTAAGCATACAGGTAATGGAGAACATAAATTCCAACTTGGTAGGCAGAGTTAAACTGTCAATAAGCAATCCTTCCATATTTTCTAGTTCACCACAGCCCCTAAGCACAACCATTAATTAATAAATCAACCACCATATAACATCATAAAACAAAGCTTTAAGCGGCTGTCTCCTACTAAATTTGACAAGAGAAGCTGGAGACTGGACACAAAATGCAACAGCATGAGGAGGCAAAGAAAGAGAGGCAGCAAGGTCACAAGACTTTCATTGTGCTACCGCCAAGATGCCTATATACTACACAAGAACCTCCTAAAGTTAAGAAATGCTAAATACAGCTGAAACTCGATTTAACGAAGCGATGACCATGCTTGAATTATTCTGTTAAATCAGAAATTTTGTAAAATCAAGAAAGCAATTTTTTTGTCCTTTAATACTGTAACGTAGCGACACCCAAAAGATACCACAGAATTATTTTTACCAGCACCCCGCACCTGCGCGTCTGAAAAGTCTGCGAGGGCAGCCCAGGCATGGGGGATACCATGTCCGAGTGATGCCGACCAGATACAGTCAACTGTCGATTTTTCGGACATGCTTGAAAATTCGGACGCTTTCGCGGCGCCGTCACAAGCCCCGTAGACGTCAATGTATAAAAACGTCTGAAATTTCGGACGCTGAAACTCTTCGGCGTCCGATTTTTCGGACTTTCCGTCCAAACTGCACGTCTGAGATGGCATTAATTGAAGCCCCCACCTCTACCGCGTCCATCATCTCTTTCCTGGGTTCGAACCAGCGCTTTCGCGAGTCGATCTGTTTGCGGCCGTAGCAGTGTCCGAAAGTCAGCTTTGCCGCAATGCGCAAGTGTTATGGGGTGAAGCAAACCGGAAATCCGAAGGAGCCACTATCGCGACGCAGTGCGGCGATATCTTAACGGATCAACAGCGGAAATTCACGGAGGCGTGATGGCGGCAGGTGGCAAACGCGCCAGTACGACTTAATCGCTGACAACCCTTTCTGATAAGCGTCTTGAGCTAACTGCACGGTAATGCATGAATGGATGGAAACAACTTTATTGAAAATCCGGCGATGTTTAATAACCCGGGCTCAGGTCTCCCATGAGGGGACTTCGAGGCTAGAGTTTTTCTAGTGATTCTATTCGAGGCCTTGCCTCAACGCCGCCTCGCGGGCCCGCTGGACTGCCCATTCTTGTGTGTTGAAGTTGGAGCTGCGCACAGCGGCTGCCCTATTCGACGCGAGAGCATCCGGAGCTACTGCCATGAAGCCTAGCGCAGTTGTGGGCGCACTAAATGTGCCGCGCCGTCATTGATGATGCCTCTTAGTGCGAGACCGCTAAGTGCGCCGCACAGACGCGCGCTGCTTTCACGAATGAAAGCAGCTCGCCATTGCCGCGCCCGTGTGCGGTCTGGAATGCAGTGGGCATCACGAACACTTTCATCACAAACGCGTGCGTATGGTATAGCAAGCGCCCCGGCAGTGACGGCGTATACGTAAGCTTAGTTGGCGACGTGCTGCACACAACTAGGAACGGTCGGCTCACGCGGCAGCATATGCTGCCTGTCGGCGCAGATTTTAGGGGCGAAGCTCCTCGTAGTCTAACCTTGTCCGGCGTCAGGCGTAACCGGCAGTATCTCCCGAACAGTACAATAGATGGCGCTGTCTGATAGAAGTACATACAAACTGCAGTTGAGTGATGATATTCTAGATGGCGCTCTACACAATCTGTGTCGTCATCACCATTTCTCGTCTCATTTCCTAGATGGCGTTGGTCCAATAGAAGTGTGTGCAATAGTGCGCTTGTGTGAATCGCGACTAGATGGCGGTGGAAGTGCCGCTACTTTGGATTGATGGTATTCAATGATCCTTGTGATCTTTCTTCCTCGACTCTTGTGGCTATATTTATTATTTGTTTGTCATTTAAGCACGAGGTGCCAGACTTTGATTCTATGCTCTCATTTCCAGTTTTATATCCCATTTGTAATGTTATTCGTTTATGATCACTACCCAAGCTTTTAATCTCTTCCTCGTCCATTCTCAGACATCCACCCAGGTGTACGTTTGGGCACGAGCCTACATGACGCCTTGGGTTTTAGAGACAATGGAAAGCTGAACACACCCGCGACTGAAATAAGTAAGAGACGGTTAGAGTATTGGTGGCAGAAAACTAGAGAGGAAGAACAAAAATAAATATTGGAAAAAAATAAGGACATTCTGCCGTAAAGGGCAGAGCACGGAGCTGAAAACTTAAGTTCTTTTTTTTTTATATGGAGTAAAATAGTTTTAACTGAAGTAAAGACACTAGGCCAACGCTAAGAAAAAGAAGAGTAAAGGTTTTTTTTTTTTTTTTTTATCGAGCCTGGTGGCACACTTCATAGCATCCATCCATCCATCCATCTCCGATTGGCTGCTGCGTGGGCTGTGCCTGGGTGCGCGGGAACGAGTGCCTCTCTCAGTCTCCTGGATCGTCGCCGTACGTGTCGGATCGTTGGTGGGGCCATCTATAAACGTTGGGTGGGGCATGGACGAAGCGGAGCGGCGGGCGCGGAGGGCCGCGGCGGCTCCTGCTCGTCGCCAGGATCCCGCGGTGCGAGCCCGAGAAGCGACGGCGAAGCGAGCGCGGCGCCTGGCGGATCCCGTGACGATACGCGCCAATGACGCCGCGGCGCAACGTGAACTCCGAGAGTTGCTCGCTGGATTTCACGAAGAACGGTCGCATCTTCCGCGACGCCCTGGATCTCTCCTCGTGCCTCTCGCTGATCGACGCCCCGTGACGGCTGCCTTGACCGCCATGTCGTGCGCCTCTCATCGACGGGGCCTTCGCCGCCTCGTCATCGACGCGTATCGTGCCCCTGGCTGAATCGTGGTTGGCTGAATCGTGGTCCGGGCCGTGAACTCTTGTGACCGGCTCCCCATCTTTCCTGTCTTCTTCTCTCTTCGTCGTTCTTGCCGACCATCTATCACTTCTTTCTCTTTTCTTTTATTCCCACCTTACCCCTACCCCTACAGGGCGCTTAGCCGTGTCGCCAATGGGCAGACAGAAATTAGCGCCCTTTTCCTCCCCCTCCCCCCCCCCCCCCATGAACCACTCTAACTCCGAGCAGCGGACCCCGAAAGGCGAGCCCGAGAAGCGGCGGCGAAGCGAGCGCGGCGCCTGGCGGATCCCGTGACGGTGCGCGCCAATGACGCCGCGGCGCAACATGCACTCCGAGCAGCGGACCCCGAAAGGCGAGCCCGAGAAGCGGCGGCGAAGCGAGTGCGGCGCCTGGCAGACCTTGATGGTGCTCGAGCGCGGGAAGCCGCGACCAAGCGGCGCCATCGGTCTCACATTCAATTGGAGCCGACGCGCAGTTCGAGCGGGAATTTCTCGCTCATTCGTTTGGCTACAGTTGCGACGTGTGTGTTCGACTTTGGTTCGATAATAACCTCACGTACCGCTGTATTTCACACTCTTTATATGATGTACTGGGCGAATTTCACGGAAGAGTTTCACGGTTTACTGATGATTCCCTCCGGAGCTTCGCCCGACTCATCATCATTCACCCCGTGGATATGCTGTGATCTTTTTTCGCATCGTTTACGAGCGCACATGCATCCGGGAAAGGAGGACGAGTCGTCCGCTCATCCGCCAGCCTTTGCGTCCTGCGCCATCGTCTCCAAACGTTACATGCGATAGAGCCGTATTTCTTTCCGCGTTTTGATGGTATGGGCGGCGCTCATCACGAGATGCAAATTTGCAATTGGCGGTTGGTACGTAGTTAAGCGGGGTTCGCGGCAGGTACCGAATGTATTCACATTAGTGTGGGCGCGTACCAAAATGCCTGATAAGTGTACTGGGAGGCACTAAAGCTGTTTCGGACGTAGCTGCGGCGATTTCACTTGAGCGCAATAAAAAGGCATGAATACGTTTTCCCGGTTTTTCGCATGATTTCAAGGTCCCTAGGACCTCGAAAAACCGGACGCTGACTGTAGACGGTCATGTGAAGCTATGACAGGCTACTGATATGCGATGACATGGAGAACGAATGCAGCGACTGTGCGAGCAGGCCGAGCGAGAAAGATGCGAGGAGATGATCAGTGCTGTCGTTCGCATAAACCATGAAATAACCAAGGCAACCACCACCACCTCTAGCACCATCCAGTGCGTAAGAGCGCTACCGACGAATGAGTCCGTTGTTCCGTGCATGTGTGCGGCAAGCAGCCTCGTCAAAGTAAAGCTAGGGCCATAGCTAAGGCACCTAGATGTTTTAACAGGATGGCGTTAAAGCGCACGCTCGAATAAAAAACCATCTCGGTCAAAATTGGGAGGAAATCACAGCTTTTTTTCACTCATTTATTTCAAGAAAAGCTTCGTTAAATCGGGTTTCGTGGCAATATTTGTTCGTTAATTGGGTTGATGACAACACTTAGCCCTATACGTATTTGTCGGGCAATGGAAATTTCTTTGTTAGATCGCGAACTTCGTAAAATCTGATTTCTTCGGACCGAGTTTTCACTGCACCGAAGGATCTGAATGTTAAATCTTGAGAATATTAAAACACCCTTTTTATCAGGGCCTTGCTGAAAGATGTTGCTAATAAACAATGCATCTCACAGATATTTGAAGCAACAAAACGTTCAGTGTGTCTGTCAGGGAAGGGGCACAATGTTTTAGGACTTTACGGGCGTCATACTTGGAGTCCCACTCGCGGATTCTTTTTCTGTCTATATCTAAATGCCGAGAGGTTCAGTCAACATTCTTTCACGATGTGCGCTGCCACTCGATGACTTCGATCCTCCTGGCAATGGCGTAGGAGTGCACTGTGCGTCTAGCGGATTGTCCCTGGCAGTCTCGTAATGGCCGCAATGAGGTGAATATTTGGGCTGATGCTGGCACTTTGGAAGGGTGGGCACTTAGCAGATAATTTTCAGAAGTTTCGGAAATGTACTGGGCACCTGTGCAAAACTGGACAATTCTGTGGTACTTAACGGTAATCAGAATTGCTGCCTAATTAGAACTGTGTCACTGAGCTAGTTGGCTTTACATTCAGGCGCTGCACCATAACACCCATTAATTTAAGCTCAGCTTCCTCCTGCCTGTAGGTAAACTGAACAAGAAACAGAACCAGAGATGAACAGGAAAACCTAAATGCATTAGTGTTCAAGCTTATTTTCTAGCACCTTATTTTTTCCTTCCTTTTGTCATTTTAAGCCTGGAAGCAATCTGCAAGTCTTTTCTTTGTTTCGCAAAAGTCTAGTCAACACCTTTAATGGCAATTCAATGGCAGCACATCATCCACTCATCAAAAAAAGTACTGAGCTTAGTAAGATGCAGGAATAGATACTTGGGCTAGTTGGTTGGAATTCATTATGCAAGAACAATCACGCTAAAAAAGACAAGGACTAAGAAAGACATGACACAGACGCTGAAGTTCAGCACCTGTGTCGTGTCTTCCTTGGTCCTTGTCTTTTTTAGCGCTGTTGTTATTGCAGTAAGATAATGAGAGTAATTGCTTCACAAAAATGACATGCGCAATAAAATGCCTGACACTAAAGTAAAACATGTAAATGCTTGCAGCTATGAGTACTAAAGTCAATACTGAATTAGTTTCCATGTCTCTAGAAGTAACTTAAAATTTCAGAGGTGGATGGTTGGGGTCTTTAAAGATAGTCACATCAATGTGTCAGTGTGAGTCCTTAGTTCTAGACAAATTTAAACCATGCACAACCTCGTAATAAGAAGGTTAGAATGCCAGCAGTGGTTCTCTTATTTGTTCCTTTCCTCACAAAAATAGACAATCTAAACAAATATATTCCATCTTCCCTCGCAGTTCTGCTTAAGATTAAAGTGTGTCCTAAAATTTCACATGCATTGTGGTTATTTAGATACTATTTTCAGGAATAAAAATCTAATTTAATGCTTTCAGACTGCTTTACACAATGACATGACTGTAAATTATTTTTGTCAAAGCTCTAGTTTCTGTGGTAAAAGCATCACGCCCCTTCAACAGCATGCAGTCCTTTTAAAAAGCTTTCACAATGCTAAAACACAGAGCACAGGAGACGACAACATATAAAAGCAAGCACATGGTTTCGTGCTAAGAGGTGGTGAGGAAAAGCAAGAAATCAAGGTAAATATGAGCAAGCAGGGCAAACACCATTTGTACAGAATAAGTGCAGCCTTTACATGTAATGATCACCTGCCGCTTGTTCCCCCTTCGATAAATGTGTGGTCCAGGCACCTCTGCAGTACACCACAACTGAGTAACTAGTCCACAATAACAGGGTTCATTTTGCTGACAATGCTCATTGTTACATAGGTCGAGCCATTCTGACAACAGGCACTGCACAGAGAAAGCTGGAAATATGGTTTTGGACGTACACCGTCACAATAATGCAGCCTGCTTTGCTAGTTACTAGACCTGCACCACGACACAGCATGCTTCTACGACAGCTCATCCCGTGAAACTCACACACACGCTGTTATATTAGCCTTACAAGAATCAAAGGTCTGCCATCTCGTTCATAGCACATGATGGCTGTACACAAGTAGAGCTACCACAGAAAGTCCCCTTGTTACCGCCACAATTTGCTTGTTTGCTCACTGAGGAAAAGTCTTAATCACACCTGCTTCGCTGACTAGGGTCAGTCCCAGACATGAAATTAAGCAACTTAAAGGTGCTGCAATTTACAGGGGTGGACTGGCTTCAGTTGTGTGGACAAGATAAATGAACAAAGGCAGCCAGCATCATGTTGCCCACATGATCCTGCTCACTATAGGGACAGGGTCCTTAATAAATGCTGAAAATCTCACAATTGTAGTAGATTGTTATACATGCCACATTTAGTTCAGACATGATGGCACAAACAAAATCTGCATGTATAACCAGTTTTGGGACGTAGAACAAACCAGGGTTAAAGGAAAACAACTTTATGCATTTGAACACAAAGATCAAGCCTAGATCCACGCCTGCTGCTATAGAGCACTCAAGCCTGTTGTCAAACAAGTACAGCTGACATGAAAGATCATGTGCAACTAACTAGCCCACCAATACCTCCTATTCAAGATCAGTTTTCATAAGCATTCAGAAGATCATTTATTTCATGTCGAAAAGCTTAAATTGACATAAAAACGGTTATTGATAATGATTTCTGGCTGCTTATTCAAGAGTTAAAAACAAGACCAAAATACTCTTAAACAGAAAATATTTCAAATCAAAGCCAATGTAACCCTATCCAAACCATTCATTTTTAATAATTAAGAATTTCTGAATTATTCAAAACTTATGATGCCATGGAGTAAACAGAATTCACCTTAAATTAGTTGGCCACGTATCTAGATGCATCACGTGATGAACCAGAGGGTGATGAAGAAGTTATCAGCTGCATAGCACAGACATATCACAGCCAAAACACACAACTGCTTAATGAATGAAAAATGAGACAACTGCATCTGCTCATGCCAACAATGGCAAAAGACATATTAATGACTAGAGAAGCCTAAAAGGTCCACTGCAGTGAAACACTATGGAAAACAGTTCGAAAGTAGCTAGATTTAGCTGAATGATGGTTCATGAAGTTTGACAGCGAAGGAGAGTTTCAGTACAATTTTTACAATTAGCAGGGAGTTCACCTTCATCTGCTCTAAAAAAGCAATGTGTCACAATCCCAGAGCCTCAACAAGCAATTTAATGGATGAACCCATTAATGCAAACTTTGCATTTTTCATTATAAAGGATAAGGGGAACAAAACAAGCAAACTTTGAACTGAACTGGAGAACTTTGCAAACTTGATACCAATTTCATCTTCACTTGCTGCAAATTGAGATACCAATAAAAAAATATCCAAAGTGCACAAAACAGATATCTTCTATATCTCTTATTTTTGGATAATATGGATATCGAAGAGGATATCAACAAAAAGCAGACGAAATGTCAAGGGCAATTATTTTGTCACCTGACAACAGCATGAAAAAGACAGTGTACTTTATACAACCTGAACCAATATATTGTAGCAATGCTATCTGCTAGTGTTATCACCCCCCCCCCTGATTCTTTTCATAACATTGATGGACCATTACTCTGACCCTTGGATAAGTGCTAAAAGCACACGAAAGCATTAGTATTGGAAAAGGCAACACTACAAAACAGTACTTATAATGAAAAAAAAAAAGGCTCTAGGAACTTTTAATATACAAGCATTAATGGCCATGGTAGAAGTAGGGACCAATGTCGCTATATTGAAAAACTATTCCAATCTTTTCTATTCTACGCTCACAATACGCCTTTCGCAATTAGTCAAAATCTTTCATACCACGACCACCACACTTGTTTGTCATGTGGCGTAATGGAAACAACTAAAACACCCCATATTAAAGGGGCCCTACAACACCTTTTCCATCACCGCTCACGGTGCTCAAGTCAGCCGATAGCCGTGTCCGTGTGCTTTTGGGCATATGACACGCTTGATTTTGGGTACTGTATAGCTGACTTTGAAATTTAATTGTGGATTACATGCCTCGTGCTGTGCCATAATGTTTGGCTCACGTGTTCACAGGAGCCTCGGCTACCAATCGGCAACATCTTCTGACCGTGTTCAAAAAGTGTTGTAGGGCCCCTTCAATGCTACATGTTGGAACTGCTTATGCGGGATTAGGTAGAAAAAAAGAAAATAAATTATTTCCATTTTTCTGTTCTGTTTCCATTATACCTTCGCTAATGGTGCAAGATTTTCGGGCATCATGTTGAATATAAAAGCAACAATTTGCCCACCATTTATGTCCTGTGGATGGAAGTCATTTGTTCAGGAAGGGAATGCTACACTTACATCAAGCTTGATCAACTTGTTAATGACAAAATGTGAAAGCAATTGGAGCAGTGCAGACCTTCGACTCATCAAATTAATATGCCTCTGAACCTTGCAAGAATCACAGCTCACCTAATTAAGCACATGAGCAAAAACATTTGCACAAAAGAAAAAAGGAATGTTGCTTAGTAATGCAACAATGAAAAAGGAAGGCAATCATAGATGGAACTGCAATATTATACAGAAAGTATGTGTGCCATGCTCTTCTACAGCCTCGATCTGACAAAATAATGCATTATGTAAGTGAACAGCAATGCTCACATCTTGAAAGATGATCGCATCATGAAAGACTCTAGAAGTGTGGTGCAGATTACATATATGAAATGTGTTGCAATGACAAAGTAGCAATGAGAAGAACTGAATCCATTCATATGTGCCTGCAGTAGACCAAAGCGAAGCGGTTAAGCACTGGCAAAGACTCAAAATAATTGCCAGAATTATTTCTCCTACCAGTTCTGTTTTACTCTAAGGGCCGATAGGAGAACGAATTAATGAAATCTCTTTATTTGTCAGCAAGTTTGTGGGGCCAGAGGAGCTCAACATTTTTTATGTATGAGTGTTTGAGCAGTATATCATAGAGCAAAACTTTAAGCAATATGTACTCCAAGGCTAAAAGGGACACTAAAGTGAAACATTAAATCAGTTGAGTCTGATAAATTACTTAATGAGAACTCTACTGTCACTTTAACAAGAAAAAGTTTATGGCTAGAAGAGAAAATGAAGGTGTTCCAATTTCAAAATTTCTACCAAAACCAGAATGCTAATACACCAATGTGACAACACGGATTTCAAAGTATTTTTTCCCCTATTTTAGCCATGCTGGCTGAATAAAAGTTTGTGAAACCTGCCATACATGGTTTTCGGATCTCTCGGAGCACAGTGTAATCCATTTTCACTGATAAAAATTATATAGGCCTTAGCAGGCATTGTCAAAATCTATGATGTCAAGACAAGCTGGCCCAGCAACTTCAAGGCAGCACTGCCAACTGTCTTTCCTCCTTACGGCTTTGCTGACTTATCAAGCACCTTCCAGACGCAAGAGTGGTGTTTCTATATTGTGAAGGGGTAAGTTACTATTACAAGTGAAACAATATTTCTGTTTAATGTCATTTTGAATTAGACTGTATAGTTAACGCTTGTTTAAGGTCAACCATAAATGCCCTTGAGTATACGTATTTAAGCGTATAAGTCTGCATAAAGAAAGTGGAAATCATTTCTACATACTTCGGTGTGGGACAGAGGGCTATTAATGACACTCTCAATTCTCGTGCACCAAAAAAAGAAAAAGGGGGGCTTTTAGATTCACCTTATATCCACTAAGCTAATCGCGCAGCGTATGATGAGTACTGAGTAGGCAGCCTGTGCCACCTGTGTAGAGCTTTCCAGAAGGTCAGGCAGAGCCTGCGCCTTACACAGACGGTGGCCATCAGGGCAAGCACAAGCAGCCCCAGGGCCAATGGAACCAAGGGAGACCTACCGACAGGCACTAGGCCATCAGGTGCGTAGAAGTGCAGTAGGAAGTTGAGTGAACGCTGCTCATTCCAGTGGGTGCCATCATGGCAGTCGCTGCACAGAGTACGTGGAGGAAAGGGCTGCTTAGGGTGCAGTGGATCCTCTGAGATGTCCCCAGCCAGTCGTGCATTGACTTTGTTGTGTGCTCGCCAGAGCCAGAGCACAGCATCATGTGACGTTTGCACCTCAGAGTCCAAATCCTTTGCCATGGTGCTAAAGTGGGTAGCACAGTAGCGGCAGGAGAAAAAATAGGTCACGTAGCTCCTGACAGCCTGGAGCACATCGGCACCGGCTCTGTCTCTTCCAAGTGGGTAGCCTGGGTCAGGAAGCCAAGAAACATCAATGGTAACAGTCACAACCTGAGTTTTAATATAAATTGCCTTAATAAGCATGTAAATGGCTACAACTAACTACCACACATCTTGTAAGGGTAGCAAATTTTTTTTGTTTAATTCTGGTCCAAATATTATTTGTGCTGCCCATACACACATGAAAACAATTAAGTGTCGTTCTAAGAAACAGATATGTAATGGTTTTAGGTGCCTTTGTTTGAGCACCCTTTAGTGCTCATTCATCATCAATGCATGTGGCCATGAAGCTGGAAACAGAGATCTGCTTTACTGAAAGCAAGCTCCTCAAAGGCAAAGCTGTCATCAAGTCCAGCTTCAGACTTTGCATCATGCGTATAGTCAGTCATATGATGCAAGACCACCAAGGCTTATTGAGCAAATGTGAATGAAATTTCATAATCAAGGATGACTACCTATACTTTACCAAGTAATCATCGAATGGCTTCATTAAAAGAGCTTATTGCCTCACGAATCGACTGCCGTAAAAATGATTAGAATCTGTCAGATACGAGCGGAGTTACAGGGATTTGTTGCATGCTTTAAGTGCCTTCTCTCTCATATCAGCAAAAGCGCTGAAATCTACACAAAACGGGGGGGGGGAGATGACAAGGGGACAAGAAGATGCGTCCGTTCGTCAGCATGCGTCCTGACCTTGAGCACTTATTCTTTTTTCCTCGAGCACGCGGCTTACTTTCAGTGTGGTTGCGAGCGTGCGCAGGGGCACGTGGCGGCTGGAGTAACTATGCAGCTCACGATGCTCAAATCAGCCAATGGCCGTGGACTTTGGGTTTATGGCGTGGTGATTTGGATGATGATATGTGGGTTTTAATGGCGCAAGGGCCATGCGTGGCCAAAGAGCGCCATGAAAATGATAAAAGTGTAGCAATGGTCGGTGGTTTACAATGGTATGTAAGGGATGTGAGCTATGATGGTGTTACGTGGCTGTATATGGGCCTAAAATTCCGTGCCCTAGGGCGGGTAAAACGTATAAGCATTAAAATCATGAGCGTGACGTGATGTGTGTTTGTAGTGAGAATGAATGTCGGGTTGTTGTAATAATAAAACTAAGGGTATATGGCACGAGCACAAATGCCTCGTCAGCGCCCTTGAGACCAAGGGCTGCGAGGCAGGTGCTTACTTTAAGTGTAACTACCGCAGCAGCAGCCTCTGTTAGGAGGCCGTGCTACGGAATGCCTGGATAAATAACGTGAAAGTCATGCACATCTTTTAAAAACGCGAAAAGTGACTGATGTTTAAAAACAGGTTCCCTACCGATGAACATTGATGGGTGAAATGGTAATTGTTGTCGGTAGGGTAATATAAAATGTTGTTTTCTAAGCGTGTCTAGATCATTACACTGGATTAGAATGTGAAGCACGCTAAGTGCTTCACCACATCGATCACACAATGGTGGGTCGCCGCCAGAGAGAAGGTGTGAGTGTGTACTGTATGTGTGTCCTGTTCTTAGCCTTGTGAGTATTACTTCTGTGTGGCGTGACTTTGACACTGGTGGCCAGTTACCAAGATGAGGCTTGATAACGTGTAGTTTGTTATGTGTTTGTCTATCCCATGTGCTCGGCCAATGAGCCCTGAGCTTTCTTTTAAGGAGGGGTTTTAGGTCAAGGGCAGGAACGGAAATGAGTGCATTGGCGGCAGCATTTTCGTGGGCGGATGCAGCTAGCTGATCCGCCAATACGTTTCCTTGTATCTCTCGGTGCCCTGGCACCCAGCACACCACGACATGCTGTTTGAGTGTGTGGACCGTACACAGGAGTGAATAGAGTGACACAAGGACAGGGTTTTTATGCTTTTTGAGAGATCTCAGGGCTTTTACTACACTTAGAGAATCAGTGTATATCACAGCACTTTCTAGTTTTAATTCTTTGATGTGTTTGACAGCCGCAAGTATGGCGTAGGCCTCTGCTGTGAAGATGCTTGTATTCGGGTGTAGTATGCCGGCATTGGAAAAGGATGGACCAATAGCTGCGTAAGACACAGAAGTACTGGACTTTGAGGCGTCTGTAAAGAATTCTGGACAAGTGTATTTGTGCTGCAGTTCGAGGAAGTATGTACGGATATGTGCAATAGGTGCGTGTTTTGTAACTTCCACGAAAGATATATCGCAGTCTATTAGCTGCCAGTGCCATGGCGGGAGACGAGCAGCGGGGGCCATTAGACTGTGTTCAAGAAGTGGAACACTCATTTCCTCTGCCAAGCCTCTCACACGAAGCGCGTAAGGCTCTCGCACCGAAGGACGGTTGTGAAAAAAGGCAGACGTGGACAAATCATTGATTGTGGCGTGTGAGGGGTGTTCCTTGTTTGCGTTCACTTTGAGAAAATATACAAATGATAAGTAGGATCTCTGTAGATGAAGCGACCACTCGTTTGATTCGACGTAGAGGCTTTCTACGGGGCTCGTGCGAAAAGCACCCGTAGAAAGACGAATACTAAATGGTGGACAGGGTCCAGCATTTTCAAGGCGCTTGGTGTCGCGGACTGGTAGATTATTGCCCCGTAATCTAGGCGCGTGCGTATGAGGCTCTTATAGAGGTTCATCAGGCACTTCTTGTCACTACCCCACGTAGTGCGTGACAACACTTTGATGATATTCATAGTTTTTATACACTTGTTTTTTATGTACTTGATGTGTGATATGAACGTTAACTTCGTGTCGAAAATGAGGCCAAGGAATTTATGCTCCGTCTTTAGAGACAGACGGTGGCCACCCAATTCAATGTCAGGATCGGGATGAAGGCCTCTCTTTCTAGAGAATAATATGCACGTGCTTTTTTGTGGGTTAAGGCTGAACCCGTTCTCGTCTGCCCACTTGGTTACCTTGTTCAACCCAAGCTGTACCTGCCGCTCACACAATGCAAGGTTGCACGACTTATATCCGATCTGCACGTCATCAACGTATGCGCAATAAAACATATTGCGTGGGATGCATAGATGCAGGGAATTCATTTTTACAATAAAAAGTGTGCAGCTGAGGACACCACCTTGTGGCACCCCAGTTTCTTGAACAAACGGTCGTGAAAGAATGTTTCCCACTCGGACACGGAATGTACGATCCGTAAGGTAACTCTCTATTATGTCCAACATTTTACCTCGTACACCTAAATGGGACAGGTCTCTCAGTATTCCGAACCGCCATGTTGTATCGCAGGCTTTTTCCATGTCCAGGAATACCGAGAGAAAAAATTGCCGATAGACAAATGCTTCACGAATTTGTGCTTCAATCCGTATTAAGTGGTCGGTTGTAGATCGCCCCTCTCGAAATCCGCACTGGTACGGGTCAAGTAACTTGTTTGTTTCGAGGAAATCAATTAGCCTGCAGTTTATCATTTTTTCGAAGAGTTTGCACAGGCAACTCGTTAGCGCGATAGGCCTGTAGCTAGTAACAGCGGTTGGATCCTTTCCCTGTTTCAAAACAGGGATCACTATAGCCTCTTTCCAGGAACTAGGCATCTCGCCGGAAAACCATATGACATTGTAAAGAGAGAGCAGTGTTTTTTGTGTTTCAGAAGGTAGCTGTTTCAACATTTCATATAATACCCGGTCAGAACCTGGGGCGGAATTATTACAGCAGTCTAGCGATGTCTGAAGCTCAGCTAAGGAAAAAGGTTGGTTGTAGGCTTCGTATTTTGTGCATTTGCGTTCTAATTTCTGTTTTTCTATTCTCGTGCTGTACCTCTGGAAAGCCTCGGAGTATTGCGACGAGCTGGACACCTGTTCGAAGTGTGCGCCTAGGAAGTTCGCCTGGTCTTCCAAGCTGTCGCCTTGTGTATTTACTAGAGGGAGTGAATGTTTTGGTCGTCCTGCTACCCTACTAACCCTGTTCCAGACTTTAGCCTCCTGTGTATATGAGTTGATGCCCGATAAAAACTTAACCCAGCTCTCCCTTCTTGCCTGTCGGCGCGTTCTCCTGCCTTGTGACTTTACGTTCTTAAAATTTGTAAGATTTTCCGCTGTCGGCGAGTCCCGAAGTAACCTCCACGCTTTGTTTTGCCTTTTTCGCGCATTTCGACATTCGGTGTTCCACCATGGGACACGTCGTTTGCCAGACAGTCCACTTGTTTGAGGGATGCATTTGGTGGCAGCGTTAATCAAAAAAGCTGTAAAGTAGTCTACGGCTGCATCTATGCTTAAATCACACATCTCCGACCAACTTAAAAGTGTAATTTTCTTAAACTGTTCCCAATCGGCCCTTTCCATCTGCCATTTAGGAATCTGTGGGTGAAAGTCATTTCCTGTTGGTGCGCTTAGAACTATTGGAAAATGGTCGCTTCCGTAAGGATTCCCGATAACTTTCCAATTAAGCAGGGGAAGAAGGGATGGAGATGTAATGCTGAGGTCTACGGACGAGTAGGATTTGTTCGCTAGGCTATAATATGTTGGCTCTTTCCGATTCAATAGACACGCACCGGAAGAGAAAAGGAATTGTTCGATCAGACGACCTCGTGCATCGCAGCGAGAATCACCCCACAGACTGCTATGTGCATTAAAGTCCCCAAGGACTAGATATGGTTCTGGGAGTTCATCTATTAAAGATTGAAATTGATGTTTTTGCAGTTGGTACTGTGGGGGTATGTAAAGAGAGCAAATGGTCACGAGTTTGTTCATAAGAACCGCTCGAACAGCCACTGCCTCAAGGGACGTTTGGAGAGGTAAGTGTGTACATGCAATTCCTTGATTAACGACAACCGCTACACCACCGGATGACGCCACAGCGTCATCCCGGTCCTTCCGGAAAATAATATAACTGCGTAGAAAGTTGGTATGTTTGGTTTTTAAGTGTGTTTCTTGTACACACAGCACTTTTGGTGAATGTTTATGTAAAAGTTCTTGGATATCGTCGAGGTTTCTGAGGAGTCCTCTGACGTTCCATTGCAGAATTTGTGCTTCCATATTGGAAGTTAAGTAGTGCTGTGTGTATGTACGGGAATTTGTTGTTGTTCAGAGAGAGAGTTGGAACTTAGGTAACAGAGCCGTCGGCGGGCCCTGTTATAGGCTTTTTCGTTTTCTTAGCGCGCTCCAAGGAGCTACGCCGCTCTTTCGGCACCAGGGGTACCGAAGTCGTGTCCATTGCCTCGTGTGAGGCACTGGACGCCCGCGTACGCGAGCTGTTGGCTTGTTTTTCCGACCTCGCCTGGCGAGGCGTGGTCGTGAGACCCGACGACCCTGGAGTAGCCGGGATCTCTGGCTGGGCAGGTGGAGCAGACTTAACTGCTGCCACCACGGGGGCAGCCGCCACGGCCGGTGGCTCACCTTGTGTGAGCCGGGGCTGTGGCGGTGGCCGATGCGACGCTGCCCCCTGACGCGCCGCATCAGCATAAGTTGGACCGTAAAATGGCGAACACCTTCTTCGTGCTTCTTTGAATGAAATGTTTTCGCGTACTTTCAGTGAAATGATATCTTTTTCTTTTTTCCAGCTTGGACAAGAACGAGAATACGCGGCGTGGTCGCCGTCGCAGTTAACACAGTGTGGGGTTTCGTTGCAGGTGTCCGAGGCATGGCCTTGGACACCGCATTTTGCGCAGGTGGGTCGACCACGGCAGCTCTGGGAGCCATGGCCAAATCTTTGGCACTGAAAGCATCGGCGAGGGTTTGGGATGTAAGGCCTGATGGTTGTCTTTGTGTATCCAGTTTCTATGTTCTGTGGAAGTTCACTAGTAGAAAAGATCAATATCAAATGTTTAGTTGGGATTTCCTGATTGTTTCTCCTTATTACAATTCGCTTCACATCGGTTACGTACTGGTCCTTCCAGCCTTCGAGGAGTTCACTTTCTGATAGTTCAAGCAGATCTGAGTCTGATACTACTCCGCGTGCGGAGTTCATGGATCTGTGTGGTGTAACGCTAATAGGAATGTCGCCAAAAGTTCGGAGGTTCTTTAGTTTATCAAATTGTATTTTGTCATTTAGTTGGAGAAGCAGGTCACCACTGGCCATTTTTGTAACTTTACAGCCAGCACCTAAGGTGGCTGTCAATGTTCTGGATACAACAAATGGGGACACGGTTCTAGCTGTTTTGTCAGTCTTGTCACAGTGCACTACGTGATAGTGAGGGAATACTTCTTTGGTTCGAGTGAGAAAGGCGAGTTCATCGGTGCGTACGCGCTTTGAAGCGGTACGATCTTGTAGCAACGGGAATGCTCTATGCATAGTAAATGAATCTGATTCGGCAGCGATGGCAGCCACCCACCACGGAGCCCAACATGGGGACGCTACAAGATTCATGGAATTGAAAGCATGCAGACGCCAGCCGTACACCGCTACTATAACCAAATGCGCATAGAACAAGGTTGCCTATTTGCACAAGGTTAACCCTCGCCGCCAAGAAAAAACGGAAGTAAATGGAAGAGAGGAGTGGACAGGAAAGATTAAAAGTGAGAGATACAGACGAAGACGTGGGGGACAGAGAGACAGGAAAAGGCGACTGCTGATTTCCCCTGGGTGGGTCAGTCCAGGGGTGCCGTCTACGTGAAGCCGGGGCCAAAGGGGGTGTGTTGCCTCTGCCGGGGGGCCTTAAAGGTCCAATCACCCGGCGTCGGCTCAACCCCCAGGATCCCCTTTTCCCCGGACACGGCAAAGCCACGCACGGCTAGGCGTGGGAGAGGGTCGAAACCCCCCCGTTAGCTCGGGTCCGTGGTGTCGCTACACACCAAACGCCTGCTTGCGCAGACGCCCCTGCGGGGGTGGTGATTTGGATTTACGGCATCATTTGCCAAGAGAAGAGGGAATGATTTCTAGCTGACTTGTGAGAATTAATTGTAAATTCCAGGCCATGTGCTGTGCTATGATGTTTGGCTCGCGTGTTCTCAGGAGCCTCGACTACCAATCGACAGCGTTTTCAGACTATGCTGAAGAAGTGTTGCAGGGCCCCTTTAAGGTTCAGGAGGCACAAAACTGCCGAGATCTCACTGCAAAAAATGCACATATCAAGCTCAGAAAATCTCTTTTAGTGACACTAGAGCAGTACTGACTTGCTGGGTACATGGCAACAAATACTACAAAACACTGCTTGAACAATACGGACTTTACAGCACACATACAGTACAACCAAACATTATGCCAGAAGGCATACCTTCGTAGTAATCTTTAAAAAAAGGGGGGGGGGGATGTTTCTGAGTAATTTATCCACATTCAGGTTTGTGTCTAGTAACAGGCACCACCTCCACAAAGTGGTGAACTTTGTCTCAAGCAGTGTATGCACAGGGCCAGATAGTTGTGCTCTGTGTGAAAGTGCAATGAAAAGCCGCATAAAGAGCAAAAAGAGACAGGCCATGGGACACCAGGGTACTAATTTTCACAAGATTCGTTTTTGTATGAAAATGCGTGAAACATTGAGGTGTGTAGAAAGAAATACTGCACTTTCCACGCTGCGCCTCCTTTCATTTTTCCCTTTCATGTTCTATAGACTCCTCATGGAAGTCACTGACATCAAAAATCAAAAAGGCTGTGTTTTATTTGACTTTGCAGAACAGTCTTAGCTTAGGTGAGGCTGTGACAGTTATGTGTACCCAAGAAATAAAATATAATGAATGGCCCTTAGAAGAACTACACTCACTCTACATTAGTGGGCATTGTTCATGCTAACCCACTGTGGTTGGTAGCTTAGCAGCTTAAGATGTTGTGCTGCTAATCTCAAGGATGCCGGAGTCCATTCCTGCCAATCACCCATACACATGGGCTCACCACACAACCAGCTAGGTAACACAGCTCCGCAGTCTCTAATCTGTCGTCCTGTCAACTACATCAGCCTTTATGACAGGCAGCATTTCTCGAGTTCTGCCTATCTGATACTACCATACATGAGAGCGAAAGAAGAGAGCGATAAGGAAAGGAGGCATGTTCTCCAATTATGATCAATCATCTGGCCAACCATCTTGCAATAAAGTGCGTGCAAGGCGGGGGCAGGAGAAGACTGGCGGAGGGGGGGGGGGACTCAGGGCAGATGAGCAGGTGTCTTATGGTGACCGTGCCGGCTCTTTGCACAACTGACCCACATGCCCTATGTTGCAAGTAATCTGCAAAAGGTGCAAAGGTTAGGTGAGATAGCTGGCTGCTTGATGTGCACCCCCCCCCCCCCTCCAAGCCTACATGTGTCAAAGATTGCATAATCACAAGTTTCAGAAATGCAACAAATATGGGCAGTTGCACAAGGTCGTGTTGCCTCATGCTCAGAGCAGCATATGCACTCAGCAAACACTTAGAAATTTTTCCAGCTGCAAGTCAATCCACTTTCGTCATGATTTTATTATGTTGTGATGACACTAATATCTTGCATTACCTCGCGAGATTCATATTACCGAGCGCGGCGGCTGCACTTTCAATGGAGGTGAAAATGTTTGAGGCCCGTGTGCTTAGATTTAGATGCACGTTAAAGAACCCCAGGTGGTCGAAATTTCCGGAGCCCTCCACTACGGCGTCCCTCATAATCATATCGTGGTTTCGGAATGTTAAACCCCTAATATTATTATTATTATTATTATTATTATTATTATTATTATTATTATTATTATTATCACCGAGGCTTTACTTAAGCAGTAATATACTAAGTGTAAATCGTAATTTCCTATAGCATTAGTAGAGCAAATACTAGGTGAGCCATACCCAGTTTACGAACATAATGAGATACGTGTCACACTTAAGAAACAACCATGGTAACTCAATGTTTATTTTATAGGGTCCGCAACAGCAAAGCTAGTTAATCGCAGCATGTTAAAGTATTATTTGCAAGAAAATAATGCAGACACTCTACCTCCAGACTTGAGGTAGGCACTAACAGTCAGGGTATGGAAAAGCATCCATAGAGAACAAGGATAACCCCGTAATCGTGGCTGGCTACCTTGACAGCCTTCATAGGGCCCCATGACAGGTAGATGCACCTGTAAAGTATTATTATATGAGGGATATGCACTATGAGTAAATGAATAAAACACCTTTTAATCAAATGAAAAATGAATTGCACTATAAAAATGTGTCCTTCCAATATAAAGCCAAATATAAAATAATTTCACATTAACACCCTATACACCAAGCACCCTCAAAGTTACTTAGGCATGTGAAAAACATTAAAGTATGAGGGGATGTGAAGTGCAACTCGCTCCTTATGATCTAGCAGCATGATCATCATTGTTGCTGTCATTATGGGTGCTTTCCAGGCATGTGCGAAAAGCAAGTTTTAGGTTCAAAGCGAATTCAAAGCGAATAGGGATTTGGTTGAATAATTTCAAATCGAATTCGAATAGTATATATCACATATTGTCACGTGGTCGTGACGTCGACGAAGACAGCAGTCAGCACGTCCGAGATGAAACTGTTTATTTGGCCCAACTTGTGGCCGGGAAAATGAAAGTCAAACTACAGCAATACACTGATAGCGTCGAACAGAGCGTCGACCGTCGATCAACTCACGAGCGGTCAAGTGCGTCGGCTTTTATACAGGCGCTATCGAACTTTCCAGCGATATCGCTGGTGGCGGCGTTATCTCTCGATAGAGCTGGAACATTCGCGTGCGGCGCGAAATCTTAACAAAACGATCTACTACAATCGAGAAGCTTCCCGAACACTGCTTTGCGGACAGCCTCGTGCGTCGATAACCGTCCTTGCTGGTCAAACCCAAAAAACATAAAATAAAACAAGAAGTGGGCGTGGCATTGCCCCCCTCTGAAAAAGCATTGTTCCGATGCTTGTGAAAGATCAAAGAAGAGAGAAAGAAAAAAAAACAAGTGCATACATAAATAAATTACAACAACAAAGGTAAAAGTAGAGTCCCCAGGTTCGCTAACGTGTAAAAAACGGCTTAAGGCGCACGACATGAACGACTTCAGGTCGTGCGCGGCGTCGCTGGGAGTTCGTATATTGCCGCCCGGGATGACCTCGTAGTCTAGAGCGCCGAGACGTCGAAGAACCTTGTATGGTCCGAAGTATCGCCGAAGGAGTTTTTCGCTAAGCCCACGTCGGCGTATCGGCGTCCAGACCCAGACACGGTCACCGGGCTGGTATTCCACGAAGCGTCGTCGAAGACTGTAGCGACGGCTGTCGGTGTGCTGCTGGGTCTTGATGCGCAGTCGGGCGAGCTGTCGAGCTTCCTCGGCACGTTGTAAGTAAGTGGCGGCGTCGAGGTTTTCTTCGTTGGTGACGTTCGGTAGCATGGCGTCGAGCGTCGTCGCCGGGCGACGGCGATCAGGAAGGTCGTCGTTCTTGCCACTGTGTTCCAGTGAGGCAGTCGTCAATGTCGCGAGGCCGTTCGCCTGGCTGCGGGCGCGGCGCGTTGATGGCGAATCCGCGTAGCCCCATCTGTCGGTATTGGCAGCGGCGGTACGTGTGGCCGGCCTCTCCGCAGTGGTAGCAGAGCGGGCGGTTGTCAGGGGCACGTCAAACGTCGGTCTTTCGGGGGGCGCATCCTTGTCCTGTTGGCGGGCGGTATGGCGTCGTTGGTGGTGGCGGCGGTGCGTGGCGGCGGAACTGCTGCGGCGGCGCGGCGTCTTGACGCGGGCGAGGAGGGGGGGCGTTGCGTCGGGCTGCAGCAGCATAGTTCATTGCTTGCAGCTGCGGCTGCGCTGCATAGGGGGTGCCCAGCGACTGCTGGATTTCCTCGCGGACCATGTCGGCGATCGAATCGACTTGAGGCTGCGCTGAAGGCAACAGCTTGCGCAGCTCCTCCCGCACTATCGCTCTGATGGTTTCCCGTAGGTCGTCGGTGCCTAGCGAGTGCGCTTCGGTGTAGCCTGTCGACAGGGTTGAGCGGTTGTACTGCTTCGTCCTAATCTCGAGGGATTTTTCGATTGTTGTAGCCTCCTTTAGGAATTCGGTGACAGTTTTCGGTGGGTTCCGCACCAATCCTGCAAAGAGGTCTTGTTTCACTCCCCGCATAAGGAAGCGGACCTTTTTTTCCTCAGGCATGGCAGCATCGGCCAGGCGGAAAAGTCGCGTCATCTCTTCTGTGTAGATAGTGACCGTCTCATTCGGTAGCTGTGCTCTTGTCTCCAGCATAGCAGCGGCCTTTTCCTTGCGGACGATGCTCGCGAAGGTATTGAGGAACGTCGTCCGAAAGAGGTCCCAGGATTGAAGGCTCGATTTATGGTTTTCGAACCACGTCTTCGCGGCGTCTTCTAAGTAGAAGTAGACGTGGCGCAGCTTCTCTTCAATGTCCCAGTGGTTGAAAGCGGCGACTCGCTCGTACGTCTCCAGCCAGCTCTCCGGGTCTTCAAACGACGATCCACGGAAAGTTGGTGGCTCCCTTGGCTGTTGCATCACTACCGTTGTAGGTGGCAGGGGGTCTGTCATCGTCTCGGCGGTCGATGTGACGGTCTTCGGCTGCCTGGCGTTTTCGGGAAGGAGCCCGTACTCTGGTTGTAGTCCCTTCTGCCGGCGGCTGGTTCGAGGATCCGGGTTGTTCTTAGAGTCGTCTTCTTCGCGGCTTGGGCTTGGGTCAGCGCTCCGCGGTGGCGTCCGGATCATGAAGCAGCACCTCCACCAGATGTCACGTGGTCGTGATGTCGACGAAGACAGCAGTCGGCGTTTGCAGGATGAAACTGTTTATTTGGCCGAACTTGTGGCCGGAAAATGAGAACTAGAGCTACAGCAATACACGCTGTACAATGATAGCGGCGAACAAGGCGTCGTCCGTCGATCAACTGACAAGCGGTCAATCGCGTCGGCTTTTATACAGGCGGTATCGAACTTTCCAGCAATATCGCTGGTGGCGGCGTTATCTCTAGACAAAGCTGGAACATTCGCGTGCGGGGCGCAATCTTAACAGAACGATCTACTATAGACGTGAAGCTTCTCGAACAATGCTTCGCGGACAGCGTCGAGCGTTGATAACCGTCCCTGCCGGTCAAACCTGAATACATCAAAACAAGACAAGAAGTGGGCGTGGCAATATTTAAAAAAAATGAGAATATTTGTCATGACCCAACTAACTTGCAAAGTATTTTTTTAATTGAAACAAGGCATGTGCAAATGTCACTCTTTTTGGTTCAAAGGGAAGTGGAAGCAACTTTGAATAGTAGCAGAACTTGATTTTCGGTAGAATGCAAGTGATAACCTGTAAAATATGTTACGCTTTAAAATTTACTATACTTAGAGCATATAAGCTGGTATTATAAGCTTTTAAACTTAAAAAATAATGAATCTATGTGAGGGTAATATGTTCATTGAACCTTGATGTGGGGCTTCGCGGAAGTGTGGATTTCTCCTGGATAGGTGTATTCATGGTACAGCACCCCTCCACTGCAGTGAAACCACCTTTACAAGGGGGTTACACATTGTTTATATACGTCTATTCGTTCATTTCAAATACTTCAAAATTTAGAATAATTTAAATTCGTTCAATAAATTCATTCAATATTCAAAGTGCTTGAATATTCACACATGCCTAGTGCTTTCACAATCTTCAACATCCAGTGAAAAATCCTCACTGTCAATATGGTCGCTTTGAGTACCACTGTCAAAAACAATCTGCAGAATTTCCTCTTTTAAGAGGCCTCGACTACTCCATGCCGCCATGTTTACAATGAGAGAAATGTGTCTGGGCTCGGAGAACTTTTTCTTTACAGCTGGTTGCTCTCGGAACTGTGGACATACATGCCTCCATCTGATGTAAGCAAGACCAAACAGAAAGAAAACCACTTGCAGTATTCTGTCACTGCTTTCTAGGAGACTGGCACAGCGCTGGCTGTAGAAGCGAAGGTTAAATGGCCATGCATCCATGCTTCCATTTGCATGTTTATGGTGGTAAAAACCTAAGCACTCTGACAAGCACTTTGAATGCTTGCAAGGTTCCACGCGGCCAAAAATGTGCGAGGATTGTTGCTTGTGTCACTGAAGATGTAGCTTTCCAGTTTAAAAGCAATACCACAAGCTTCCCCACACCTCCTGAAACTTCTGTCAGTGAATAATTTCTATATCTGAAAGATGCATAAGCGGGCACTTCTGTAAGCTCTCACCTGCTTGTTAAGAAAAGCCGAGAGCTGTTCTCCCTGTAAGGACTCTGTCCCAGCTGATGTCAGAAAGGTGTGCAAGTCTTGCAGCACCAACTTTGTTGGGTCATCTCCTGGAAAATACTGCAGCCACGGTCACATAAGTTATGTTCTCGTTCACTCCTTTTCAAGGATTAAAGAGACACTAGAGGCAAACAACAGTCGAGGCTACACTGATAGAGTCACAAATGAGATTGCCTAAACCTTCAATATTATCGACCACAGCGCTTTAGTAATCGAGACATTAAAGTAAATGTAGAAGACAAAATGTGACACCAGCGGGGCATTTCCACGGCATAATTCTGTCATACAGTACTCAACCACTCATGATAAAAAAATTATTATGAGTGGCTGCCCTACATTTCTTTCGTTTTTTTTTTTTTTGTGCAGCCCAGCTATGACAATTATAAATTATAATAATGGAATTTTCATAGCATTTTAATATTGTTATAAACACGTTCAACTGTAGGTAAAAAAGGCCTTGTATTGAAGCAAGGAAGAACACAGGCATTTGTCCAAGATCAGCTCTGCAGTAATAATAATAATAATATGAAGAAGAACAATAATTTTTATTTGCCCAAGGCTGTGAACCTTCCCAGTGGCAT